>NW_028142547.1:600000-862500 GCF_055691185.1 Crinia signifera
TTTTGGAGGTTGCAGTGACCACTACGCCATTCAAAATAGGCAGGCTTTAGCATAAGCAGTTAGGCCCCGTAGGATGATTTTAGCTAAAATGTGCCCCAAACACTCAAACCGGCTTGTATCTTGCAATGGAAAATATGGGAAACATGACTTAGACAGAAAATGATACACTGTATGCCATGTTTCCAAATTTTTATGCACAGTGGTTACAGAATGAAGTGAATGCATGTGAATATACACAGGTGCATTGCATTAAACAAGTCCAATGAGCGTGAAAAAAATGGCCGGCCTGCCTGCTTTCATCCATCATTTGTTCTAAATTTATAATTAATCAATGAGCTGAGGTGGATTCTTAGCCAGTGGTACCATCAGGGGTGTGTAATGCACTTTAGGGTAGACAGCCAATCAGCTGCCAGATTCAATCTGTCAATCAAACACAGCAGCCAATCAGAGAGCTGGCCATTGATCAGCAGGCCCTTTATGACATCACAGACAGACCCACGGAACTCTCTGTGCTTCTCTGCTGGCTGGCTGTCAGTTGGGTGGGTGGGCGGCAGAGGGGGAGGATGTACGTCTCGTTTCTCCTGAAAATTGCGGTTTTTCTGCGTTTCCGGAAAAAGTCGCGGTCCGATGCGCAAAAGTGGGGTATCGTAGAAATCGCCTTTTAAAGACGCACCTTTCTGGTCCCACAAAAATGGGCATTTCAAATTAGAAACAAGTCAAATGAACAAAATAGTGTGAATAATTAAGTATTTCAGGGGTGAGTTAGCAGGTTATTGGGGTAGTAAGTCCTGATTTTTTTGGAGGTTGCAGTGACCACTACGCCATTCAAAATAGGCAGGCTTTAGCATAAGCAGTTAGGCCCCGTAGGATGATTTTAGCTAAAATGTGCCCCAAACACTCAAACCGGCTTGTATCTTGCAATGGAAAATATGGGAAACATGACTTAGACAGAAAATGATACACTGTATGCCATGTTTCCAAATTTTTATGCACAGTGGTTACAGCATGAAGCGAATGCATGTGAATATACAAAGGTGCATTGCATTAAACAAGTCCAATGAGCGTGAAAAAAATGGCCGGCCTGCCTGCTTTCATCCATCATTTGTTCTAAATTTATAATTAATCAATGAGCTGAGGTGGATTCTTAGCCAGTGGTACCATCAGGGGTGTGTAATGCACTTTAGGGTAGACAGACAATCAGCTGCCAGATTCAATCTGTCAATCAAACACAGCAGCCAATCAGAGAGCTGGCCATTGATCAGCAGGCCCTTTATGACATCACAGACAGACCCACGGAACTCTCTGTGCTTCTCTGCTGGCAGGCTGTCAGTTGGGTGGGTGGGCGGCAGAGGGGGAGGATGTACGTCTCGTTTCTCCTGAAAATTGCGGTTTTTCGGCGTTTCCGGAAAAAGTCGCGGTCCGATGCGCAAAAGTGGGGTATCGTAGAAATCGCCTTTTAAAGACGCACCTTTCTGGCCCCACAAAAATGGGCATTTCAAATTAGAAACAAGTCAAATGAACAAAATAGTGTGAATAAGTAAGTATTTCAGGGGTGAGTTAGCAGGTTATTGGGGTAGTAAGTCCTGATTTTTTTGGAGGTTGCAGTGACCACTACGCCATTCAAAATAGGCAGGCTTTAGCATAAGCAGTTAGGCCCCGTAGGATGATTTTAGCTAAAATGTGCCCCAAACACTCAAACCGGCTTGTATCTTGCAATGGAAAATATGGGAAACATGACTTAGACAGCAAATGATACACTGTATGCCATGTTTCCAAATTTTTATGCACAGTGGTTACAGCATGAAGCAAATGCATGTGAATATACAAAGGTGCATTGCATTAAACAAGTCCAATGAGCGTGATAAAAATGGCCGGCCTGCCTGCTTTCATCCATCATTTGTTCTAAATTTATAATTAATCAATGAGCTGAGGTGGAGTCTTAGCCAGTGGTACCATCAGGGGTGTGTAATGCACTTTAGGGTAGACAGCCAATCAGCTGCCAGATTCAATCTGTCAATCAAACACAGCAGCCAATCAGAGAGCTAGCCATTGATCAGCAGGCCCTTTATGACATCACAGACAGACCCACGGAACTCTCTGTGCTTGTCTGCTGGCTGGCTGTCAGTTGGGTGGGTGGGCGGCAGAGGGGGAGGATGTACGTCTCGTTTCTCCTGAAAATTGCGGTTTTTCAGCGTTTCCGGAAAAAGTCGCGGTCCGACGCGCAAAAGTGGGGTATCGTAGAAATCGCCTTTTAAAGACGCACCTTTCTGGCCCCACAAAAATGGGCATTTCAAATTAGAAACAAGTCAAATGAACAAAATAGTGTGAATAAGTAAGTATTTCAGGGGTGAGTTAGCAGGTTATTGGGGTAGTAAGTCCTGATTTTTTTGGAGGTTGCAGTGACCACTACGCCATTCAAAATAGGCAGGCTTTAGCATAAGCAGTTAGGCCCCGTAGGATGATTTTAGCTAAAATGTGCCCCAAACACTCAAACCGGCTTGTATCTTGCAATGGAAAATATGGGAAACATGACTTAGACAGCAAATGATACACTGTATGCCATGTTTCCAAATTTTTATGCACAGTGGTTACAGCATGAAGCGAATGCATGTGAATATACACAGGTGCATTGTATTAAACAAGTCCAATGAGCGTGAAAAAAATGGCCGGCCTGCCTGCTTTCATCCATCATTTGTTCTAAATTTATAATTAATCAATGAGCTGAGGTGGAGTCTTAGCCAGTGGTACCATCAGGGGTGTGTAATGCACTTTAGGGTAGACAGCCAATCAGCTGCCAGATTCAATCTGTCAATCAAACACAGCAGCCAATCAGAGAGCTGGCCATTGATCAGCAGGCCCTTTATGACATCACAGACAGACCCACGGAACTCTCTGTGCTTCTCTGCTGGCTGGCTGTCAGTTGGGTGGGTGGGCGGCAGAGGGGGAGGATGTACGTCTCGTTTCTCCTGAAAATTGCGGTTTTTCGGCGTTTCCGGAAAAAGTCGCGGTCCGATGCGCAAAAGTGGGGTATCGTAGAAATCGCCTTTTAAAGACGCACCTTTCTGGCCCCACAAAAATGGGCATTTCAAATTAGAAACAAGTCAAATGAACAAAATAGTGTGAATAATTAAGTATTTCAGGGGTGAGTTAGCAGGTTATTGGGGTAGTAAGTCCTGATTTTTTTGGAGGTTGCAGTGACCACTACGCCATTCAAAATAGGCAGGCTTTAGCATAAGCAGTTAGGCCCCGTAGGATGATTTTAGCTAAAATGTGCCCCAAACACTCAAACCGGCTTGTATCTTGCAATGGAAAATATGGGAAACATGACTTAGACAGCAAATGATACACTGTATGCCATGTTTCCAAATTTTTATGCACAGTGGTTACAGCATGAAGTGAATGCATGTGAATATACACAGGTGCATTGCATTAAACAAGTCCAATGAGCGTGAAAAAAATGGCCGGCCTGCCTGCTTTCATCCATCATTTGTTCTAAATTTATAATTAATCAATGAGCTGAGGTGGAGTCTTAGCCAGTGGTACCATCAGGGGTGTGTAATGCACTTTAGGGTAGACAGCCAATCAGCTGCCAGATTCAATCTGTCAATCAAACACAGCAGCCAATCAGAGAGCTGGCCATTGATCAGCAGGCCCTTTATGACATCACAGACAGACCCACGGAACTCTCTGTGCTTGTCTGCTGGCTGGCTGTCAGTTGGGTGGGTGGGCGGCAGAGGGGGAGGATGTACGTCTCGTTTCTCCTGAAAATTGCGGTTTTTCGGCGTTTCCGGAAAAAGTCGCGGTCCGACGCGCAAAAGTGGTGTATCGTAGAAATCGCCTTTTAAAGGCGCACCTTTCTGGCCCCACAAAAATGGGCATTTCAAATTAGAAACAAGTCAAATGAACAAAATAGTGTGAATAAGTAAGTATTTCAGGGGTGAGTTAGCAGGTTATTGGGGTAGTAAGTCCTGATTTTTTTGGAGGTTGCAGTGACCACTACGCCATTCAAAATAGGCAGGCTTTAGCATAAGCAGTTAGGCCCCGTAGGATGATTTTAGCTAAAATGTGCCCCAAACACTCAAACCGGCTTGTATCTTGCAATGGAAAATATGGGAAACATGACTTAGACAGCAAATGATACACTGTATGCCATGTTTCCAAATTTGTATGCACAGTGGTTACAGAATGAAGTGAATGCATGTGAATATACACAGGTGCATTGCATTAAACAAGTCCAATGAGCGTGAAAAAAATGGCCGGCCTGCCTGCTTTCATCCATCATTTGTTCTAAATTTATAATTAATCAATGAGCTGAGGTGGAGTCTTAGCCAGTGGTACCATCAGGGGTGTGTAATGCACTTTAGGGTAGACAGCCAATCAGCTGCCAGATTCAATCTGTCAATCAAACACAGCAGCCAATCAGAGAGCTGGCCATTGATCAGCAGGCCCTTTATGACATCACAGACAGACCCACGGAACTCTCTGTGCTTGTCTGCTGTCTGGCTGTCAGTTGGGTGGGTGGGCGGCAGAGGGGGAGGATGTACGTCTCGTTTCTCCTGAAAATTGCGGTTTTTCGGCGTTTCCGGAAAAAGTCGCGGTCCGACACGCAAAAGTGGGGTATCGTAGAAATCGCCTTTTAAAGACGCACCTTTCTGGCCCCACAAAAATAGGCATTTCAAATTAGAAACAAGTCAAATGAACAAAATAGTGTGAATAAGTAAGTATTTCAGGGGTGAGTTAGCAGGTTATTGGGGTAGTAAGTCCTGATTTTTTTGGAGGTTGCAGTGACCACTACGCCATTCAAAATAGGCAGGCTTTAGCATAAGCAGTTAGGCCCCGTAGGATGATTTTAGCTAAAATGTGCCCCAAACACTCAAACCGGCTTGTATCTTGCAATGGAAAATATGGGAAACATGACTTAGACAGAAAATGATACACTTTATGCCATGTTTCCAAATTTTTATGCACAGTGGTTACAGCATGAAGCGAATGCATGTGAATATACAAAGGTGCATTGCATTAAACAAGTCCAATGAGCGTGAAAAAAATGTCCGGCCTGCCTGCTTTCATCCATCATTTGTTCTAAATTTATAATTAATCAATGAGCTGAGGTGGAGTCTTAGCCAGTGGTACCATCAGGGGTGTGTAATGCACTTTAGGGTAGACAGCCAATCAGCTGCCAGATTCAATCTGTCAATCAAACACAGCAGCCAATCAGAGAGCTGGCCATTGATCAGCAGGCCCTTTATGACATCACAGACAGACCCACGGAACTCTCTGTGCTTGTCTGCTGGCTGGCTGTCAGTTGGGTGGGTGGGCGGCAGAGGGGGAGGATGTACGTCTCGTTTCTCCTGAAAATTGTGGTTTTTCGGCGTTTCCGGAAAAAGTCGCGGTCCGACGCGCAAAAGTGAGGTATCGTAGAAATCGCCTTTTAAAGACGCACCTTTCTGGCCCCACAAAAATGGGCATTTCAAATTGGAAACAAGTCAAATGAACAAAATAGTGTGAATAAGTAAGTATTTCAGGGGTGAGTTAGCAGGTTATTGGGGTAGTAAGTCCTGATTTTTTTGGAGGTTGCAGTGACCACTACGCCATTCAAAATAGGCAGGCTTTAGCATAAGCAGTTAGGCCCCGTAGGATGATTTTAGCTAAAATGTGCCCCAAACACTCAAACCGGCTTGTATCTTGCAATGGAAAATATGGGAAACATGACTTAGACAGAAAATGATACACTGTATGCCATGTTTCCAAATTTTTATGCACAGTGGTTACAGCATGAAGCGAATGCATGTGAATATACAAAGGTGCATTGCATTAAACAAGTCCAATGAGCGTGAAAAAAATGGCCGGCCTGCCTGCTTTCATCCATCATTTGTTCTAAATTTATAATTAATCAATGAGCTGAGGTGGAGTCTTAGCCAGTGGTACCATCAGGGGTGTGTAATGCACTTTAGGGTAGACAGCCAATCAGCTGCCAGATTCAATCTGTCAATCAAACACAGCAGCCAATCAGAGAGCTGGCCATTGATCAGCAGGCCCTTTATGACATCACAGACAGACCCACGGAACTCTCTGTGCTTGTCTGCTGGCTGGCTGTCAGTTGGGTGGGTGGGCGGCAGAGGGGGAGGATGTACGTCTCGTTTCTCCTGAAAATTGCGGTTTTTCGGCGTTTCCGGAAAAAGTCGCGGTCCGACGCGCAAAAGTGGGGTATCGTAGAAATCGCCTTTTAAAGACGCACCTTTCTGGCCCCACAAAAATGGGCATTTCAAATTAGAAACAAGTCAAATAAACAAAATAGTGTGAATAAGTAAGTATTTCAGGGGTGAGTTAGCAGGTTATTGGGGTAGTAAGTCCTGATTTTTTTGGAGGTTGCAGTGACCACTACGCCATTCAAAATAGGCAGGCTTTAGCATAAGCAGTTAGGCCCCGTAGGATGATTTTAGCTAAAATGTGCCCCAAACACTCAAACCGGCTTGTATCTTGCAATGGAAAATATGGGAAACATGACTTAGACAGCAAATGATACACTGTATGCCATGTTTCCAAATTTTTATGCACAGTGGTTACAGCATGAAGCAAATGCATGTGAATATACAAAGGTGCATTGCATTAAACAAGTCCAATGAGCGTGAAAAAAATGGCCGGCCTGCCTGCTTTCATCCATCATTTGTTCTAAATTTATAATTAATCAATGAGCTGAGGTGGAGTCTTAGCCAGTGGTACCATCAGGGGTGTGTAATGCACTTTAGGGTAGACAGCCAATCAGCTGCCAGATTCAATCTGTCAATCAAACACAGCAGCCAATCAGAGAGCTGGCCATTGATCAGCAGGCCCTTTATGACATCACAGACAGACCCACGGAACTCTCTGTGCTTGTCTGCTGGCTGGCTGTCAGTTGGGTGGGTGGGCGGCAGAGGGGGAGGATGTACGTCTCGTTTCTCCTGAAAATTGCGGTTTTTCAGCGTTTCCGGAAAAAGTCGCGGTCCGACGCGCAAAAGTGAGGTATCGTAGAAATCGCCTTTTAAAGACGCACCTTTCTGGCCCCACAAAAATGGGCATTTCAAATTGGAAACAAGTCAAATGAACAAAATAGTGTGAATAAGTAAGTATTTCAGGGGTGAGTTAGCAGGTTATTGGGGTAGTAAGTCCTGATTTTTTTGGAGGTTGCAGTGACCACTACGCCATTCAAAATAGGCAGGCTTTAGCATAAGCAGTTAGGCCCCGTAGGATGATTTTAGCTAAAATGTGCCCCAAACACTCAAACCGGCTTGTATCTTGCAATGGAAAATATGGGAAACATGACTTAGACAGAAAATGATACACTGTATGCCATGTTTCCAAATTTTTATGCACAGTGGTTACAGCATGAAGCGAATACATGTGAATATACAAAGGTGCATTGCATTAAACAAGTCCAATGAGCGTGAAAAAAATGGCCGGCCTGACTGCTTTCATCCATCATTTGTTCTAAATTTATAATTAATCAATGAGCTGAGGTGGAGTCTTAGCCAGTGGTACCATCAGGGGTGTGTAATGCACTTTAGGGTAGACAGCCAATCAGCTGCCAGATTCAATCTGTCAATCAAACACAGCAGCCAATCAGAGAGCTGGCCATTGATCAGCAGGCCCTTTATGACATCACAGACAGACCCACGGAACTCTCTGTGCTTGTCTGCTGGCTGGCTGTCAGTTGGGTGGGTGGGCGGCAGAGGGGGAGGATGTACGTCTCGTTTCTCCTGAAAATTGCGGTTTTTCGGCGTTTCCGGAAAAAGTCGCGGTCCGACGTGCAAAAGTGGGGTATCGTAGAAATCGCCTTTTAAAGACGCACCTTTCAGGCCCCACAAAAATGGACATTTCAAATTAGAAACAAGTCAAATGAACAAAATAGTGTGAATAAGTAAGTATTTCAGGGGTGAGTTAGCAGGTTATTGGGGTAGTAAGTCTTGATTTTTTTGGAGGTTGCAGTGACTACTACGCCATTCAAAATAGGCAGGCTTTAGCATAAGCAGTTAGGCCCCGTAGGATGATTTTAGCTAAAATGTGCCCCAAACACTCAAACCGGCTTGTATCTTGCAATGGAAAATATGGGAAACATGACTTAGACAGCAAATGATACACTGTATGCCATGTTTCCAAATTTTTATGCACAGTGGTTACAGCATGAAGCGAATGCATGTGAATATACAAAGGTGCATTGCATTAAACAAGTCCAATGAGCGTGAAAAAAATGGCCGGCCTGCCTGCTTTCATCCATCATTTGTTCTAAATTTATAATTAATCAATGAGCTGAGGTGGAGTCTTAGCCAGTGGTACCATCAGGGGTGTGTAATGCACTTTAGGGTAGACAGCCAATCAGCTGCCAGATTCAATCTGTCAATCAAACACAGCAGCCAATCAGAGAGCTGGCCATTGATCAGCAGGCCCTTTATGACATCACAGACAGACCCACGGAACTCTCTGTGCTTGTCTGCTGGCTGGCTGTCAGTTGGGTGGGTGGGCGGCAGAGGGGGAGGATGTACGTCTCGTTTCTCCTGAAAATTGCGGTTTTTCGGCGTTTCCGGAAAAAGTCGCGTTCCGACGTGCAAAAGTGGGGTATCGTAGAAATCGGCTTTTAAAGACGCACCTTTCTGGCCCCACAAAAATGGGCATTTCAAATTAGAAACAAGTCAAATGAACAAAATAGTGTGAATAAGTAAGTATTTCAGAGGTGAGTTAGCAGGTTATTGGGGTAGTAAGTCCTGATTTTTTTGGAGGTTGCAGTGACCACTACGCCATTCAAAATAGGCAGGCTTTAGCATAAGCAGTTAGGCCCCGTAGGATGATTTTAGCTAAAATGTGCCCCAAACACTCAAACCGGCTTGTATCTTGCAATAGAAAATATGGGAAACATGACTTAGACAGAAAATGATACACTGTATGCCATGTTTCCAAATTTTTATGCACAGTGGTTACAGCATGAAGCGAATGCATGTGAATATACAAAGGTGCATTGCATTAAACAAGTCCAATGAGCGTGAAAAAAATGGCCGGCCTGCCTGCTTTCATCCATCATTTGTTCTAAATTTATAATTAATCAATGAGCTGAGGTGGAGTCTTAGCCAGTGGTACCATCAGGGGTGTGTAATGCACTTTAGGGTAGACAGCCAATCAGCTGCCAGATTCAATCTGTCAATCAAACACAGCAGCCAATCAGAGAGCTGGCCATTGATCAGCAGGCCCTTTATGACATCACAGACAGACCCACGGAACTCTCTGTGCTTGTCTGCTGGCTGGCTGTCAGTTGGGTGGGTGGGCGGCAGAGGGGGAGGATGTACGTCTCGTTTCTCCTGAAAATTGCGGTTTTTCGGCGTTTCCGGAAAAAGTTGCGGTCCGACGTGCAAAAGTGGGGTATCGTAGAAATCGGCTTTTAAAGACGCACCTTTCTGGCCCCACAAAAATGGGCATTTCAAATTAGAAACAAGTCAAATGAACAAAATAGTGTGAATAAGTAAGTATTTCAGGGGTGAGTTAGCAGGTTATTGGGGTAGTAAGTCCTGATTTTTTTGGAGGTTGCAGTGACCACTACGCCATTCAAAATAGGCAGGCTTTAGCATAAGCAGTTAGGCCCCGTAGGATGATTTTAGCTAAAATGTGCCCCAAACACTCAAACCGGCTTGTATCTTGCAATGGAAAATATGGGAAACATGACTTAGACAGCAAATGATACACTGTATGCCATGTTTCCAAATTTTTATGCACAGTGGTTACAGCATGAAGCGAATGCATGTGAATATACAAAGGTGCATTGCATTAAACAAGTCCAATGAGCGTGAAAAAAATGGCCGGCCTGCCTGCTTTCATCCATCATTTGTTCTAAATTTATAATTAATCAATGAGCTGAGGTGGAGTCTTAGCCAGTGGTACCATCAGGGGTGTGTAATGCACTTTAGGGTAGACAGCCAATCAGCTGCCAGATTCAATCTGTCAATCAAACACAGCAGCCAATCAGAGAGCTGGCCATTGATCAGCAGGCCCTTTATGACATCACAGACAGACCCACGGAACTCTCTGTGCTTGTCTGCTGGCTGGCTGTCAGTTGGGTGGGTGGGCGGCAGAGGGGGAGGATGTACGTCTCGTTTCTCCTGAAAATTGCGGTTTTTCGGCGTTTCCGGAAAAAGTCGCGGTCCGACGCGCAAAAGTGGGGTATCGTAGAAATCGCCTTTTAAAGACGCACCTTTCTGGCCCCACAAAAATGGGCATTTCAAATTGGAAACAAGTCAAATGAACAAAATAGTGTGAATAAGTAAGTATTTCAGGGGTGAGTTAGCAGGTTATTGGGGTAGTAAGTCCTGATTTTTTTGGAGGTTGCAGTGACCACTACGCCATTCAAAATAGGCAGGCTTTAGCATAAGCAGTTAGGCCCCGTAGGATGATTTTAGCTAAAATGTGCCCCAAACACTCAAACCGGCTTGTATCTTGCAATGGAAAATATGGGAAACATGACTTAGACAGCAAATGATACACTGTATGCCATGTTTCCAAATTTTTATGCACAGTGGTTACAGCATGAAGCGAATGCATGTGAATATACAAAGGTGCATTGCATTAAACAAGTCCAATGAGCGTGAAAAAAATGGCCGGCCTGCCTGCTTTCATCCATCATTTGTTCTAAATTTATAATTAATCAATGAGCTGAGGTGGAGTCTTAGCCAGTGGTACCATCAGGGGTGTGTAATGCACTTTAGGGTAGACAGCCAATCAGCTGCCAGATTCAATCTGTCAATCAAACACAGCAGCCAATCAGAGAGCTGGCCATTGATCAGCAGGCCCTTTATGACATCACAGACAGACCCACGGAACTCTCTGTGCTTGTCTGCTGGCTGGCTGTCAGTTGGGTGGGTGGGCGGCAGAGGGGGAGGATGTACGTCTCGTTTCTCCTGAAAATTGCGGTTTTTCGGCGTTTCCGGAAAAAGTCGCGGTCCGACGTGCAAAAGTGGGGTATCGTAGAAATCGGCTTTTAAAGACGCACCTTTCTGGCCCCACAAAAATGGGCATTTCAAATTAGAAACAAGTCAAATGAACAAAATAGTGTGAATAAGTAAGTATTTCAGGGGTGAGTTAGCAGGTTATTGGGGTAGTAAGTCCTGATTTTTTTGGAGGTTGCAGTGACCACTACGCCATTCAAAATAGGCAGGCTTTAGCATAAGCAGTTAGGCCCCGTAGGATGATTTTAGCTAAAATGTGCCCCAAACACTCAAACCGGCTTGTATCTTGCAATGGAAAATATGGGAAACATGACTTAGACAGAAAATGATACACTGTATGCCATGTTTCCAAATTTTTATGCACAGTGGTTACAGCATGAAGCGAATACATGTGAATATACAAAGGTGCATTGCATTAAACAAGTCCAATGAGCGTGAAAAAAATGGCCGGCCTGACTGCTTTCATCCATCATTTGTTCTAAATTTATAATTAATCAATGAGCTGAGGTGGAGTCTTAGCCAGTGGTACCATCAGGGGTGTGTAATGCACTTTAGGGTAGACAGCCAATCAGCTGCCAGATTCAATCTGTCAATCAAACACAGCAGCCAATCAGAGAGCTGGCCATTGATCAGCAGGCCCTTTATGACATCACAGACAGACCCACGGAACTCTCTGTGCTTGTCTGCTGGCTGGCTGTCAGTTGGGTGGGTGGGCGGCAGAGGAAGAGGATGTACGTCTCGTTTCTCCTGAAAATTGCGGTTTTTCGGCGTTTCCGGAAAAAGTCGCGGTCCGACGTGCAAAAGTGGGGTATCGTAGAAATCGCCTTTTAAAGACGCACCTTTCAGGCCCCACAAAAATGGACATTTCAAATTAGAAACAAGTCAAATGAACAAAATAGTGTGAATAAGTAAGTATTTCAGGGGTGAGTTAGCAGGTTATTGGGGTAGTAAGTCCTGATTTTTTTGGAGGTTGCAGTGACTACTACGCCATTCAAAATAGGCATGCTTTAGCATAAGCAGTTAGGCCCCGTAGGATGATTTTAGCTAAAATGTGCCCCAAACACTCAAACCGGCTTGTATCTTGCAATGGAAAATATGGGAAACATGACTTAGACAGCAAATGATACACTGTATGCCATGTTTCCAAATTTTTATGCACAGTGGTTACAGCATGAAGCGAATGCATGTGAATATACAAAGGTGCATTGCATTAAACAAGTCCAATGAGCGTGAAAAAAATGGCCGGCCTGCCTGCTTTCATCCATCATTTGTTCTAAATTTATAATTAATCAATGAGCTGAGGTGGAGTCTTAGCCAGTGGTACCATCAGGGGTGTGTAATGCACTTTAGGGTAGACAGCCAATCAGCTGCCAGATTCAATCTGTCAATCAAACACAGCAGCCAATCAGAGAGCTGGCCATTGATCAGCAGGCCCTTTATGACATCACAGACAGACCCACGGAACTCTCTGTGCTTGTCTGCTGGCTGGCTGTCAGTTGGGTGGGTGGGCGGCAGAGGGGGAGGATGTACGTCTCGTTTCTCCTGAAAATTGCGGTTTTTCGGCGTTTCCGGAAAAAGTCGCGTTCCGACGTGCAAAAGTGGGGTATCGTAGAAATCGGCTTTTAAAGACGCACCTTTCTGGCCCCACAAAAATGGGCATTTCAAATTAGAAACAAGTCAAATGAACAAAATAGTGTGAATAAGTAAGTATTTCAGGGGTGAGTTAGCAGGTTATTGGGGTAGTAAGTCCTGTTTTTTTTGGAGGTTGCAGTGACCACTACGCCATTCAAAATAGGCAGGCTTTAGCATAAGCAGTTAGGCCCCGTAGGATGATTTTAGCTAAAATGTGCCCCAAACACTCAAACCGGCTTGTATCTTGCAATGGAAAATATGGGAAACATGACTTAGACAGAAAATGATACACTGTATGCCATGTTTCCAAATTTTTATGCACAGTGGTTACAGCATGAAGCGAATGCATGTGAATATACAAAGGTGCATTGCATTAAACAAGTCCAATGAGCGTGAAAAAAATGGCCGGCCTGCCTGCTTTCATCCATCATTTGTTCTAAATTTATAATTAATCAATGAGCTGAGGTGGAGTCTTAGCCAGTGGTACCATCAGGGGTGTGTAATGCACTTTAGGGTAGACAGCCAATCAGCTGCCAGATTCAATCTGTCAATCAAACACAGCAGCCAATCAGAGAGCTGGCCATTGATCAGCAGGCCCTTTATGACATCACAGACAGACCCACGGAACTCTCTGTGCTTGTCTGCTGGCTGGCTGTCAGTTGGGTGGGTGGGCGGCAGAGGGGGAGGATGTACGTCTCGTTTCTCCTGAAAATTGCGGTTTTTCGGCGTTTCCGGAAAAAGTCGCGGTCCGACGTGCAAAAGTGGGGTATCGTAGAAATCGGCTTTTAAAGACGCACCTTTCTGGCCCCACAAAAATGGGCATTTCAAATTAGAAACAAGTCAAATGAACAAAATAGTGTGAATAAGTAAGTATTTCAGGGGTGAGTTAGCAGGTTATTGGGGTAGTAAGTCCTGATTTTTTTGGAGGTTGCAGTGACCACTACGCCATTCAAAATAGGCAGGCTTTAGCATAAGCAGTTAGGCCCCGTAGGATGATTTTAGCTAAAATGTGCCCCAAACACTCAAACCGGCTTGTATCTTGCAATGGAAAATATGGGAAACATGACTTAGACAGAAAATGATACACTGTATGCCATGTTTCCAAATTTTTATGCACAGTGGTTACAGCATGAAGCGAATGCATGTGAATATACAAAGGTGCATTGCATTAAACAAGTCCAATGAGCGTGAAAAAAATGTCCGGCCTGCCTGCTTTCATCCATCATTTGTTCTAAATTTATAATTAATCAATGAGCTGAGGTGGAGTCTTAGCCAGTGGTACCATCAGGGGTGTGTAATGCACTTTAGGGTAGACAGCCAATCAGCTGCCAGATTCAATCTGTCAATCAAACACAGCAGCCAATCAGAGAGCTGGCCATTGATCAGCAGGCCCTTTATGACATCACAGACAGACCCACGGAACTCTCTGTGCTTGTCTGCTGGCTGGCTGTCAGTTGGGTGGGTGGGCGGCAGAGGGGGAGGATGTACGTCTCGTTTCTCCTGAAAATTGCGGTTTTTCAGCGTTTCCGGAAAAAGTCGCGGTCCGACGCGCAAAAGTGGGGTATCGTAGAAATCGCCTTTTAAAGACGCACCTTTCTGGCCCCACAAAAATGGGCATTTCAAATTAGAAACAAGTCAAATGAACAAAATAGTGTGAATAAGTAAGTATTTCAGGGGTGAGTTAGCAGGTTATTGGGGTAGTAAGTCCTGATTTTTTTGGAGGTTGCAGTGACCACTACGCCATTCAAAATAGGCAGGCTTTAGCATAAGCAGTTAGGCCCCGTAGGATGATTTTAGCTAAAATGTGCCCCAAACACTCAAACCGGCTTGTATCTTGCAATGGAAAATATGGGAAACATGACTTAGACAGAAAATGATACACTGTATGCCATGTTTCCAAATTTTTATGCACAGTGGTTACAGCATGAAGCGAATGCATGTGAATATACAAAGGTGCATTGCATTAAACAAGTCCAATGAGCGTGAAAAAAATGGCCGGCCTGCCTGCTTTCATCCATCATTTGTTCTAAATTTATAATTAATCAATGAGCTGAGGTGGAGTCTTAGCCAGTGGTACCATCAGGGGTGTGTAATGCACTTTAGGGTAGACAGCCAATCAGCTGCCAGATTCAATCTGTCAATCAAACACAGCAGCCAATCAGAGAGCTGGCCATTGATCAGCAGGCCCTTTATGACATCACAGACAGACCCACGGAACTCTCTGTGCTTGTCTGCTGGCTGGCTGTCAGTTGGGTGGGTGGGCGGCAGAGGGGGAGGATGTACGTCTCGTTTCTCCTGAAAATTGCGGTTTTTCGGCGTTTCCGGAAAAAGTCGCGGTCCGACGTGCAAAAGTGGGGTATCGTAGAAATCGCCTTTTAAAGACGCACCTTTCTGGCCCCACAAAAATGGGCATTTCAAATTAGAAACAAGTCAAATGAACAAAATAGTGTGAATAAGTAAGTATTTCAGGGGTGAGTTAGCAGGTTATTGGGGTAGTAAGTCCTGATTTTTTTGGAGGTTGCAGTGACCACTACGCCATTCAAAATAGGCAGGCTTTAGCATAAGCAGTTAGGCCCCGTAGGATGATTTTAGCTAAAATGTGCCCCAAACACTCAAACCGGCTTGTATCTTGCAATGGAAAATATGGGAAACATGACTTAGACAGAAAATGATACACTGTATGCCATGTTTCCAAATTTTTATGCACAGTGGTTACAGCATGAAGCGAATGCATGTGAATATACAAAGGTGCATTGCATTAAACAAGTCCAATGAGCGTGAAAAAAATGTCCGGCCTGCCTGCTTTCATCCATCATTTGTTCTAAATTTATAATTAATCAATTAGCTGAGGTGGAGTCTTAGCCAGTGGTACCATCAGGGGTGTGTAATGCACTTTAGGGTAGACAGCCAATCAGCTGCCAGATTCAATCTGTCAATCAAACACAGCAGCCAATCAGAGAGCTGGCCATTGATCAGCAGGCCCTTTATGACATCACAGACAGACCCACGGAACTCTCTGTGCTTGTCTGCTGGCTGGCTTTCAGTTGGGTGGGTGGGCGGCAGAGGGGGAGGATGTACGTCTCGTTTCTCCTGAAAATTGCGGTTTTTCGGCGTTTCCGGAAAAAGTCGCGGTCCGACGCGCAAAAGTGGGGTATCGTAGAAATCGCCTTTTAAAGACGCACCTTTCTGGCCCCACAAAAATGGGCATTTCAAATTAGAAACAAGTCAAATGAACAAAATAGTGTGAATAAGTAAGTATTTTAGGGGTGAGTTAGCAGGTTATTGAGGTAGTAAGTCCTGATTTTTTTGGAGGTTGCAGTGACCACTACGCCATTCAAAATAGGCAGGCTTTAGCATAAGCAGTTAGGCCCCGTAGGATGATTTTAGCTAAAATGTGCCCCAAACACTCAAACCGGCTTGTATCTTGCAATGGAAAATATGGGAAACATGACTTAGACAGCAAATGATACACTGTATGCCATGTTTCCAAATTTTTATGCACAGTGGTTACAGCATGAAGCGAATGCATGTGAATATACAAAGGTGCATTGCATTAAACAAGTCCAATGAGCGTGAAAAAAATGGCCGGCCTGCCTGCTTTCATCCATCATTTGTTCTAAATTTATAATTAATCAATGAGCTGAGGTGGAGTCTTAGCCAGTGGTACCATCAGGGGTGTGTAATGCACTTTAGGGTAGACAGCCAATCAGCTGCCAGATTCAATCTGTCAATCAAACACAGCAGCCAATCAGAGAGCTGGCCATTGATCAGCAGGCCCTTTATGACATCACAGACAGACCCACGGAACTCTCTGTGCTTGTCTGCTGGCTGGCTGTCAGTTGGGTGGGTGGGCGGCAGAGGGGGAGGATGTACGTCTCGTTTCTCCTGAAAATTGCGGTTTTTCGGCGTTTCCGGAAAAAGTCGCGGTCCGACGTGCAAAAGTGGGGTATCGTAGAAATCGCCTTTTAAAGACGCACCTTTCTGGCCCCACAAAAATGGGCATTTCAAATTAGAAACAAGTCAAATGAACAAAATAGTGTGAATAAGTAAGTATTTCAGGGGTGAGTTAGCAGGTTATTGGGGTAGTAAGTCCTGATTTTTTTGGAGGTTGCAGTGACCACTACGCCATTCAAAATAGGCAGGCTTTAGCATAAGCAGTTAGGCCCCGTAGGATAATTTTAGCTAAAATGTGCCCCAAACACTCAAACCGGCTTGTATCTTGCAATGGAAAATATGGGAAACATGACTTAGACAGCAAATGATAGACTGTATGCCATGTTTCCAAATTTTTATGCACAGTGGTTACAGCATGAAGCGAATGCATGTGAATATACAAAGGTGCATTGCATTAAACAAGTCCAATGAGCGTGAAAAAAATGGCCGGCCTGCCTGCTTTCATCCATCATTTGTTCTAAATTTATAATTAATCAATGAGCTGAGGTGGAGTCTTAGCCAGTGGTACCATCAGGGGTGTGTAATGCACTTTAGGGTAGACAGCCAATCAGCTGCCAAATTCAATCTGTCAATCAAACACAGCAGCCAATCAGAGAGCTGGCCATTGATCAGCAGGCCCTTTATGACATCACAGACAGACCCACGGAACTCTCTGTGCTTGTCTGCTGGCTGGCTGTCAGTTGGGTGGGTGGGCGGCAGAGGGGGAGGATGTACGTCTCGTTTCTCCTGAAAATTGCGGTTTTTCGGCGTTTCCGGAAAAAGTCGCGGTCCGACGCGCAAAAGTGGGGTATCGTAGAAATCACCTTTTAAAGACGCACCTTTCTGGCCCCACAAAAATGGGCATTTCAAATTAGAAACAAGTCAAATGAACAAAATAGTGTGAATAAGTAAGTATTTCAGGGGTGAGTTAGCAGGTTATTGGGGTAGTAAGTCCTGATTTTTTTGGAGGTTGCAGTGACCACTACGCCATTCAAAATAGGCAGGCTTTAGCATAAGCAGTTAGGCCCCGTAGGATGATTTTAGCTAAAATGTGCCCCAAACACTCAAACCGGCTTGTATCTTGCAATGGAAAATATGGGAAACATGACTTAGACAGCAAATGATACACTGTATGCCATGTTTCCAAATTTTTATGCACAGTGGTTACAGCATGAAGCGAATGCATGTGAATATACAAAGGTGCATTGCATTAAACAAGTCCAATGAGCGTGAAAAAAATGGCCGGCCTGCCTGCTTTCATCCATCATTTGTTCTAAATTTATAATTAATCAATGAGCTGAGGTGGAGTCTTAGCCAGTGGTACCATCAGGGGTGTGTAATGCACTTTAGGGTAGACAGCCAATCAGCTGCCAGATTCAATCTGTCAATCAAACACAGCAGCCAATCAGAGAGCTGGCCATTGATCAGCAGGCCCTTTATGACATCACAGACAGACCCACGGAACTCTCTGTGCTTGTCTGCTGGCTGGCTGTCAGTTGGGTGGGTGGGCGGCAGAGGGGGAGGATGTACGTCTCGTTTCTCCTGAAAATTGCGGTTTTTCGGCGTTTCCGGAAAAAGTCGCGGTCCGACGTGCAAAAGTGGGGTATCGTAGAAATCGCCTTTTAAAGACGCACCTTTCTGGCCCCACAAAAATGGGCATTTCAAATTAGAAACAAGTCAAATGAACAAAATAGTGTGAATAAGTAAGTATTTCAGGGGTGAGTTAGCAGGTTATTGGGGTAGTAAGTCCTGATTTTTTTGGAGGTTGCAGTGACCACTACGCCATTCAAAATAGGCAGGCTTTAGCATAAGCAGTTAGGCCCCGTAGGATAATTTTAGCTAAAATGTGCCCCAAACACTCAAACCGGCTTGTATCTTGCAATGGAAAATATGGGAAACATGACTTAGACAGCAAATGATAGACTGTATGCCATGTTTCCAAATTTTTATGCACAGTGGTTACAGCATGAAGCGAATGCATGTGAATATACAAAGGTGCATTGCATTAAACAAGTCCAATGAGCGTGAAAAAAATGGCCGGCCTGCCTGCTTTCATCCATCATTTGTTCTAAATTTATAATTAATCAATGAGCTGAGGTGGAGTCTTAGCCAGTGGTACCATCAGGGGTGTGTAATGCACTTTAGGGTAGACAGCCAATCAGCTGCCAAATTCAATCTGTCAATCAAACACAGCAGCCAATCAGAGAGCTGGCCATTGATCAGCAGGCCCTTTATGACATCACAGACAGACCCACGGAACTCTCTGTGCTTGTCTGCTGGCTGGCTGTCAGTTGGGTGGGTGGGCGGCAGAGGGGGAGGATGTACGTCTCGTTTCTCCTGAAAATTGCGGTTTTTCGGCGTTTCCGGAAAAAGTCGCGGTCCGACGCGCAAAAGTGGGGTATCGTAGAAATCACCTTTTAAAGACGCACCTTTCTGGCCCCACAAAAATGGGCATTTCAAATTAGAAACAAGTCAAATGAACAAAATAGTGTGAATAAGTAAGTATTTCAGGGGTGAGTTAGCAGGTTATTGGGGTAGTAAGTCCTGATTTTTTTGGAGGTTGCAGTGACCACTACGCCATTCAAAATAGGCAGGCTTTAGCATAAGCAGTTAGGCCCCGTAGGATGATTTTAGCTAAAATGTGCCCCAAACACTCAAATCGGCTTGTATCTTGCAATGGAAAATATGGGAAACATGACTTAGACAGCAAATGATACACTGTATGCCATGTTTCCAAATTTTTATGCACAGTGGTTACAGCATGAAGCGAATGCATGTGAATATACAAAGGTGCATTGCATTAAACAAGTCCAATGAGCGTGAAAAAAATGGCCGGCCTGCCTGCTTTCATCCATCATTTGTTCTAAATTTATAATTAATCAATGAGCTGAGGTGGAGTCTTAGCCAGTGGTACCATCAGGGGTGTGTAATGCACTTTAGGGTAGACAGCCAATCAGCTGCCAGATTCAATCTGTCAATCAAACACAGCAGCCAATCAGAGAGCTGGCCATTGATCAGCAGGCCCTTTATGACATCACAGACAGACCCACGGAACTCTCTGTGCTTGTCTGCTGGCTGGCTGTCAGTTGGGTGGGTGGGCGGCAGAGGGGGAGGATGTACGTCTCGTTTCTCCTGAAAATTGCGGTTTTTCGGCGTTTCCGGAAAAAGTCGCGGTCCGACGCGCAAAAGTGGGGTATCGTAGAAATCGCCTTTTAAAGACGCACCTTTCTGGCCCCACAAAAATGGGCATTTCAAATTAGAAACAAGTCAAATGAACAAAATAGTGTGAATAAGTAAGTATTTCAGGGGTGAGTTAGCAGGTTATTGGGGTAGTAAGTCCTGATTTTTTTGGAGGTTGCAGTGACCACTACGCCATTCAAAATAGGCAGGCTTTAGCATAAGCAGTTAGGCCCCGTAGGATGATTTTAGCTAAAATGTGCCCCAAACACTCAAACCGGCTTGTATCTTGCAATGGAAAATATGGGAAACATGACTTAGACAGAAAATGATACACTGTATGCCATGTTTCCAAATTTTTATGCACAGTGGTTACAGCATGAAGCGAATGCATGTGAATATACAAAGGTGCATTGCATTAAACAAGTCCAATGAGCGTGAAAAAAATGTCCGGCCTGCCTGCTTTCATCCATCATTTGTTCTAAATTTATAATTAATCAATGAGCTGAGGTGGAGTCTTAGCCAGTGGTACCATCAGGGGTGTGTAATGCACTTTAGGGTAGACAGCCAATCAGCTGCCAGATTCAATCTGTCAATCAAACACAGCAGCCAATCAGAGAGCTGGCCATTGATCAGCAGGCCCTTTATGACATCACAGACAGACCCACGGAACTCTCTGTGCTTGTCTGCTGGCTGGCTGTCAGTTGGGTGGGTGGGCGGCAGAGGGGGAGGATGTACGTCTCGTTTCTCCTGAAAATTGCGGTTTTTCGGCGTTTCCGGAAAAAGTCGCGGTCCGACGCGCAAAAGTGGGGTATCGTAGAAATCGCCATTTTAAAGACGCACCTTTCTGGCCCCACAAAAATGGGCATTTCAAATTAGAAACAAGTCAAATGAACAAAATAGTGTGAATAAGTAAGTATTTCAGGGGTGAGTTAGCAGGTTATTGGGGTAGTAAGTCCTGATTTTTTTGGAGGTTGCAGTGACCACTACGCCATTCAAAATAGGCAGGCTTTAGCATAAGCAGTTAGGCCCCGTAGGATGATTTTAGCTAAAATGTGCCCCAAACACTCAAACCGGCTTGTATCTTGCAATGGAAAATATGGGAAACATGACTTAGACAGCAAATGATACACTGTATGCCATGTTTCCAAATTTTTATGCACAGTGGTTACAGCATGAAGCGAATGCATGTGAATATACAAAGGTGTATTGCATTAAACAAGTCCAATGAGCGTGAAAAAAATGGCCGGCCTGCCTGCTTTCATCCATCATTTGTTCTAAATTTATAATTAATCAATGAGCTGAGGTGGAGTCTTAGCCAGTGGTACCATCAGGGGTGTGTAATGCACTTTAGGGTAGACAGCCAATCAGCTGCCAGATTCAATCTGTCAATCAAACACAGCAGCCAATCAGAGAGCTGGCCATTGATCAGCAGGCCCTTTATGACATCACAGACAGACCCACGAAACTCTCTGTGCTTGTCTGCTGGCTGGCTGTCAGTTGGGTGAGTGGGCGGCAGAGGGGTAGGATGTACGTCTCGTTTCTCCTGAAAATTGCGGTTTTTCGGCGTTTCCGGAAAAAGTCGCGGTCCGACGCGCAAAAGTGGGGTATCGTAGAAATCGCCTTTTAAAGACGCACCTTTCTGGCCCCACAAAAATGGGCATTTCAAATTAGAAACAAGTCAAATGAACAAAATAGTGTGAATAAGTAAGTATTTCAGGGGTGAGTTAGCAGGTTATTGAGGTAGTAAGTCCTGATTTTTTTGGAGGTTGCAGTGACCACTACGCCATTCAAAATAGGCAGGCTTTAGCATAAGCAGTTAGGCCCCGTAGGATGATTTTAGCTAAAATGTGCCCCAAACACTCAAACCGGCTTGTATCTTGCAATGGAAAATATGGGAAACATGACTTAGACAGCAAATGATACACTGTATGCCATGTTTCCAAATTTTTATGCACAGTGGTTACAGCATGAAGCGAATGCATGTGAATATACAAAGGTGCATTGCATTAAACAAGTCCAATGAGCGTGAAAAAAATGGCCGGCCTGCCTGCTTTCATCCATCATTTGTTCTAAATTTATAATTAATCAATGAGCTGAGGTGGAGTCTTAGCCAGTGGTACCATCAGGGGTGTGTAATGCACTTTAGGGTAGACAGCCAATCAGCTGCCAGATTCAATCTGTCAATCAAACACAGCAGCCAATCAGAGAGCTGGCCATTGATCAGCAGGCCCTTTATGACATCACAGACAGACCCACGGAACTCTCTGTGCTTGTCTGCTGGCTGGCTGTCAGTTGGGTGGGTGGGCGGCAGAGGGGGAGGATGTACGTCTCGTTTCTCCTGAAAATTGCGGTTTTTCGGCGTTTCCGGAAAAAGTCGCGGTCCGACGTGCAAAAGTGGGGTATCGTAGAAATCGCCTTTTAAAGACGCACCTTTCTGGCCCCACAAAAATGGGCATTTCAAATTAGAAACAAGTCAAATGAACAAAATAGTGTGAATAAGTAAGTATTTCAGGGGTGAGTTAGCAGGTTATTGGGGTAGTAAGTCCTGATTTTTTTGGAGGTTGCAGTGACCACTACGCCATTCAAAATAGGCAGGCTTTAGCATAAGCAGTTAGGCCCCGTAGGATAATTTTAGCTAAAATGTGCACCAAACACTCAAACCGGCTTGTATCTTGCAATGGAAAATATGGGAAACATGACTTAGACAGCAAATGATAGACTGTATGCCATGTTTCCAAATTTTTATGCACAGTGGTTACAGCATGAAGCGAATGCATGTGAATATACAAAGGTGCATTGCATTAAACAAGTCCAATGAGCGTGAAAAAAATGGCCGGCCTGCCTGCTTTCATCCATCATTTGTTCTAAATTTATAATTAATCAATGAGCTGAGGTGGAGTCTTAGCCAGTGGTACCATCAGGGGTGTGTAATGCACTTTAGGGTAGACAGCCAATCAGCTGCCAAATTCAATCTGTCAATCAAACACAGCAGCCAATCAGAGAGCTGGCCATTGATCAGCAGGCCCTTTATGACATCACAGACAGACCCACGGAACTCTCTGTGCTTGTCTGCTGGCTGGCTGTCAGTTGGGTGGGTGGGCGGCAGAGGGGGAGGATGTACGTCTCGTTTCTCCTGAAAATTGCGGTTTTTCGGCGTTTCCGGAAAAAGTCGCGGTCCGACGCGCAAAAGTGGGGTATCGTAGAAATCACCTTTTAAAGACGCACCTTTCTGGCCCCACAAAAATGGGCATTTCAAATTAGAAACAAGTCAAATGAACAAAATAGTGTGAATAAGTAAGTATTTCAGGGGTGAGTTAGCAGGTTATTGGGGTAGTAAGTCCTGATTTTTTTGGAGGGTGCAGTGACCACTACGCCATTCAAAATAGGCAGGCTTTAGCATAAGCAGTTAGGCCCCGTAGGATGATTTTAGCTAAAATGTGCCCCAAACACTCAAACCGGCTTGTATCTTGCAATGGAAAATATGGGAAACATGACTTAGACAGCAAATGATACACTGTATGCCATGTTTCCAAATTTTTATGCACAGTGGTTACAGCATGAAGCGAATGCATGTGAATATACAAAGGTGCATTGCATTAAACAAGTCCAATGAGCGTGAAAAAAATGGCCGGCCTGCCTGCTTTCATCCATCATTTGTTCTAAATTTATAATTAATCAATGAGCTGAGGTGGAGTCTTAGCCAGTGGTACCATCAGGGGTGTGTAATGCACTTTAGGGTAGACAGCCAATCAGCTGCCAGATTCAATCTGTCAATCAAACACAGCAGCCAATCAGAGAGCTGGCCATTGATCAGCAGGCCCTTTATGACATCACAGACAGACCCACGGAACTCTCTGTGCTTATCTGCTGGCTGGCTGTCAGTTGGGTGGGTGGGCGGCAGAGGGGGAGGATGTACGTCTCGTTTCTCCTGAAAATTGCGGTTTTTCGGCGTTTCCGGAAAAAGTCGCGGTCCGACGCGCAAAAGTGGGGTATCGTAGAAATCGCCATTTTAAAGACGCACCTTTCTGGCCCCACAAAAATGGGCATTTCAAATTAGAAACAAGTCAAATGAACAAAATAGTGTGAATAAGTAAGTATTTCAGGGGTGAGTTAGCAGGTTATTGGGGTAGTAAGTCCTGATTTTTTTGGAGGTTGCAGTGACCACTACGCCATTCAAAATAGGCAGGGTTTAGCATAAGCAGTTAGGCCCCGTAGGATGATTTTAGCTAAAATGTGCCCCAAACACTCAAACCGGCTTGTATCTTGCAATGGAAAATATGGGAAACATGACTTAGACAGCAAATGATACACTGTATGCCATGTTTCCAAATTTTTATGCACAGTGGTTACAGCATGAAGCGAATGCATGTGAATATACAAAGGTGCATTGCATTAAACAAGTCCAATGAGCGTGAAAAAAATGGCCGGCCTGCCTGCTTTCATCCATCATTTGTTCTAAATTTATAATTAATCAATGAGCTGAGGTGGAGTCTTAGCCAGTGGTACCATCAGGGGTGTGTAATGCACTTTAGGGTAGACAGCCAATCAGCTGCCAGATTCAATCTGTCAATCAAACACAGCAGCCAATCAGAGAGCTGGCCATTGATCAGCAGGCCCTTTATGACATCACAGACAGACCCACGAAACTCTCTGTGCTTGTCTGCTGGCTGGCTGTCAGTTGGGTGGGTGGGCGGCAGAGGGGGAGGATGTACGTCTCGTTTCTCCTGAAAATTGCGGTTTTTCGGCGTTTCCGGAAAAAGTCGCGGTCCGACGCGCAAAAGTGGGGTATCGTAGAAATCGCCTTTTAAAGACGCACCTTTCTGGCCCCACAAAAATGGGCATTTCAAATTAGAAACAAGTCAAATGAACAAAATAGTGTGAATAAGTAAGTATTTCAGGGGTGAGTTAGCAGGTTATTGGGGTAGTAAGTCCTGATTTTTTTGGAGGTTGCAGTGACCACTACGCCATTCAAAATAGGCAGGCTTTAGCATAAGCAGTTAGGCCCCGTAGGATAATTTTAGCTAAAATGTGCCCCAAACACTCAAACCGGCTTGTATCTTGCAATGGAAAATATGGGAAACATGACTTAGACAGCAAATGATAGACTGTATGCCATGTTTCCAAATTTTTATGCACAGTGGTTACAGCATGAAGCGAATGCATGTGAATATACAAAGGTGCATTGCATTAAACAAGTCCAATGAGCGTGAAAAAAATGGCCGGCCTGCCTGCTTTCATCCATCATTTGTTCTAAATTTATAATTAATCAATGAGCTGAGGTGGAGTCTTAGCCAGTGGTACCATCAGGGGTGTGTAATGCACTTTAGGGTAGACAGCCAATCAGCTGCCAAATTCAATCTGTCAATCAAACACAGCAGCCAATCAGAGAGCTGGCCATTGATCAGCAGGCCCTTTATGACATCACAGACAGACCCACGGAACTCTCTGTGCTTGTCTGCTGGCTGGCTGTCAGTTGGGTGGGTGGGCGGCAGAGGGGGAGGATGTACGTCTCGTTTCTCCTGAAAATTGCGGTTTTTCGGCGTTTCCGGAAAAAGTCGCGGTCCGACGCGCAAAAGTGGGGTATCGTAGAAATCACCTTTTAAAGACGCACCTTTCTGGCCCCACAAAAATGGGCATTTCAAATTAGAAACAAGTCAAATGAACAAAATAGTGTGAATAAGTAAGTATTTCAGGGGTGAGTTAGCAGGTTATTGGGGTAGTAAGTCCTGATTTTTTTGGAGGTTGCAGTGACCACTACGCCATTCAAAATAGGCAGGCTTTAGCATAAGCAGTTAGGCCCCGTAGGATGATTTTAGCTAAAATGTGCCCCAAACACTCAAACCGGCTTGTATCTTGCAATGGAAAATATGGGAAACATGACTTAGACAGCAAATGATACACTGTATGCCATGTTTCCAAATTTTTATGCACAGTGGTTACAGCATGAAGCGAATGCATGTGAATATACAAAGGTGCATTGCATTAAACAAGTCCAATGAGCGTGAAAAAAATGGCCGGCCTGCCTGCTTTCATCCATCATTTGTTCTAAATTTATAATTAATCAATGAGCTGAGGTGGAGTCTTAGCCAGTGGTACCATCAGGGGTGTGTAATGCACTTTAGGGTAGACAGCCAATCAGCTGCCAGATTCAATCTGTCAATCAAACACAGCAGCCAATCAGAGAGCTGGCCATTGATCAGCAGGCCCTTTATGACATCACAGACAGACCCACGGAACTCTCTGTGCTTGTCTGCTGGCTGGCTGTCAGTTGGGTGGGTGGGCGGCAGAGGGGGAGGATGTACGTCTCGTTTCTCCTGAAAATTGCGGTTTTTCGGCGTTTCCGGAAAAAGCCGCGGTCCGACGCGCAAAAGTGGGGTATCGTAGAAATCGCCTTTTAAAGACGCACCTTTCTGGCCCCACAAAAATGGGCATTTCAAATTAGAAACAAGTCAAATGAACAAAATAGTGTGAATAAGTAAGTATTTCAGGGGTGAGTTAGCAGGTTATTGGGGTAGTAAGTCCTGATTTTTTTGGAGGTTGCAGTGACCACTACGCCATTCAAAATAGGCAGGCTTTAGCATAAGCAGTTAGGCCCCGTAGGATGATTTTAGCTAAAATGTGCCCCAAACACTCAAACCGGCTTGTATCTTGCAATGGAAAATATGGGAAACATGACTTAGACAGAAAATGATACACTGTATGCCATGTTTCCAAATTTTTATGCACAGTGGTTACAGCATGAAGCGAATGCATGTGAATATACAAAGGTGCATTGCATTAAACAAGTCCAATGAGCGTGAAAAAAATGTCCGGCCTGCCTGCTTTCATCCATCATTTGTTCTAAATTTATAATTAATCAATGAGCTGAGGTGGAGTCTTAGCCAGTGGTACCATCAGGGGTGTGTAATGCACTTTAGGGTAGACAGCCAATCAGCTGCCAGATTCAATCTGTCAATCAAACACAGCAGCCAATCAGAGAGCTGGCCATTGATCAGCAGGCCCTTTATGACATCACAGACAGACCCACGGAACTCTCTGTGCTTGTCTGCTGGCTGGCTGTCAGTTGGGTGGGTGGGCGGCAGAGGGGGAGGATGTACGTCTCGTTTCTCCTGAAAATTGCGGTTTTTCGGCGTTTCCGGAAAAAGTCGCGGTCCGACGCGCAAAAGTGGGGTATCGTAGAAATCGCCTTTTAAAGACGCACCTTTCTGGCCCCACAAAAATGGGCATTTCAAATTAGAAACAAGTCAAATGAACAAAATAGTGTGAATAAGTAAGTATTTCAGGGGTGAGTTAGCAGGTTATTGGGGTAGTAAGTCCTGATTTTTTTGGAGGTTGCAGTGACCACTACGCCATTCAAAATAGGCAGGCTTTAGCATAAGCAGTTAGGCCCCGTAGGATGATTTTAGCTAAAATGTGCCCCAAACACTCAAACCGGCTTGTATCTTGCAATGGAAAATATGGGAAACATGACTTAGACAGAAAATGATACACTGTTTGCCATGTTTCCAAATTTTTATGCACAGTGGTTACAGCATGAAGCGAATGCATGTGAATATACAAAGGTGCATTGCATTAAAAAAGTCCAATGAGCGTGAAAAAAATGTCCGGCCTGCCTGCTTTCATCCATCATTTGTTCTAAATTTATAATTAATCAATGAGCTGAGGTGGAGTCTTAGCCAGTGGTACCATCAGGGGTGTGTAATGCACTTTAGGGTAGACAGCCAATCAGCTGCCAGATTCAATCTGTCAATCAAACACAGCAGCCAATCAGAGAGCTGGCCATTGATCAGCAGGCCCTTTATGACATCACAGACAGACCCACGGAACTCTCTGTGCTTGTCTGCTGGCTGGCTGTCAGTTGGGTGGGTGGGCGGCAGAGGGGGAGGATGTACGTCTCGTTTCTCCTGAAAATTGCGGTTTTTCGGCGTTTCCGGAAAAAGTCGCGGTCCGACGTGCAAAAGTGGGGTATCGTAGAAATTGCCTTTTAAAGACGCACCTTTCTGGCCCCACAAAAATGGGCATTTCAAATTAGAAACAAGTCAAATGAACAAAATAGTGTGAATAAGTAAGTATTTCAGGGGTGAGTTAGCAGGTTATTGGGGTAGTAAGTCCTGATTTTTTTGGAGGTTGCAGTGACCACTACGCCATTCAAAATAGGCAGGCTTTAGCATAAGCAGTTAGGCCCCGTAGGATGATTTTAGCTAAAATGTGCCCCAAACACTCAAACCGGCTTGTATCTTGCAATGGAAAATATGGGAAACATGACTTAGACAGCAAATGATACACTGTATGCCATGTTTCCAAATTTTTATGCACAGTGGTTACAGCATGAAGCGAATGCATGTGAATATACAAAGGTGCATTGCATTAAACAAGTCCAATGAGCGTGAAAAAAATGGCCGGCCTGCCTGCTTTCATCCATCATTTGTTCTAAATTTATAATTAATCAATGAGCTGAGGTGGAGTATTAGCCAGTGGTACCATCAGGGGTGTGTAATGCACTTTAGGGTAGACAGCCAATCAGCTGCCAAATTCAATCTGTCAATCAAACACAGCAGCCAATCAGAGAGCTGGCCATTGATCAGCAGGCCCTTTATGACATCACAGACAGACCCACGGAACTCTCTGTGCTTGTCTGCTGGCTGGCTGTCAGTTGGGTGGGTGGGCGGCAGAGGGGGAGGATGTACGTCTCGTTTCTCCTGAAAATTGCGGTTTTTCGGCGTTTCCGGAAAAAGTCGCGGTCCGACGCGCAAAAGTGGGGTATCGTAGAAATCACCTTTTAAAGACGCACCTTTCTGGCCCCACAAAAATGGGCATTTCAAATTAGAAACAAGTCAAATGAACAAAATAGTGTGAATAAGTAAGTATTTCAGGGGTGAGTTAGCAGGTTATTGGGGTAGTAAGTCCTGATTTTTTTGGAGGTTGCAGTGACCACTACGCCATTCAAAATAGGCAGGCTTTAGCATAAGCAGTTAGGCCCCGTAGGATGATTTTAGCTAAAATGTGCCCCAAACACTCAAACCGGCTTGTATCTTGCAATGGAAAATATGGGAAACATGACTTAGACAGCAAATGATACACTGTATGCCATGTTTCCAAATGTTTATGCACAGTGGTTACAGCATGAAGCGAATGCATGTGAATATACAAAGGTGCATTGCATTAAACAAGTCCAATGAGCGTGAAAAAAATGGCCGGCCTGCCTGCTTTCATCCATCATTTGTTCTAAATTTATTATTAATCAATGAGCTGAGGTGGAGTCTTAGCCAGTGGTACCATCAGGGGTGTGTAATGCACTTTAGGGTAGACAGCCAATCAGCTGCCAGATTCAATCTGTCAATCAAACACAGCAGCCAATCAGAGAGCTGGCCATTGATCAGCAGGCCCTTTATGACATCACAGACAGACCCACGGAACTCTCTGTGCTTGTCTGCTGGCTGGCTGTCAGTTGGGTGGGTGGGCGGCAGAGGGGGAGGATGTACGTCTCGTTTCTCCTGAAAATTGCGGTTTTTCGGCGTTTCCGGAAAAAGTCGCGGTCCGACGCGCAAAAGTGGGGTATCGTAGAAATCGCCTTTTAAAGACGCACCTTTCTGGCCCCACAAAAATGGGCATTTCAAATTAGAAACAAGTCAAATGAACAAAATAGTGTGAATAAGTAAGTATTTCAGGGGTGAGTTAGCAGGTTATTGGGGTAGTAAGTCCTGATTTTTTTGGAGGTTGCAGTGACCACTACGCCATTCAAAATAGGCAGGCTTTAGCATAAGCAGTTAGGCTCCGTAGGATGATTTTAGCTAAAATGTGCCCCAAACACTCAAACCGGCTTGTATCTTGCAATGGAAAATATGGGAAACATGACTTAGACAGCAAATGATACACTGTATGCCATGTTTCCAAATTTTTATGCACAGTGGTTACAGCATGAAGCGAATGCATGTGAATATACAAAGGTGCATTGCATTAAACAAGTCCAATGAGCGTGAAAAAAATGGCCGGCCTGCCTGCTTTCATCCATCATTTGTTCTAAATTTATAATTAATCAATGAGCTGAGGTGGAGTCTTAGCCAGTGGTACCATCAGGGGTGTGTAATGCACTTTAGGGTAGACAGCCAATCAGCTGCCAGATTCAATCTGTCAATCAAACACAGCAGCCAATCAGAGAGCTGGCCATTGATCAGCAGGCCCTTTATGACATCACAGACAGACCCACGGAACTCTCTGTGCTTGTCTGCTGGCTGGCTGTCAGTTGGGTGGGTGGGCGGCAGAGGGGGAGGATGTACGTCTCGTTTCTCCTGAAAATTGCGGTTTTTCGGCGTTTCCGGAAAAAGTCGCGGTCCGACGTGCAAAAGTGGGGTATCGTAGAAATCGCCTTTTAAAGACGCACCTTTCTGGCCCCACAAAAATGGGCATTTCAAATTAGAAACAAGTCAAATGAACAAAATAGTGTGAATAAGTAAGTATTTCAGGGGTGAGTTAGCAGGTTATTGGGGTAGTAAGTCCTGATTTTTTTGGAGGTTGCAGTGACCACTACGCCATTCAAAATAGGCAGGCTTTAGCATAAGCAGTTAGGCCCCGTAGGATGATTTTAGCTAAAATGTGCCCCAAACACTCAAACCGGCTTGTATCTTGCAATGGAAAATATGGGAAACATGACTTAGACAGAAAATGATACACTGTATGCCATGTTTCCAAATTTTTATGCACAGTGGTTACAGCATGAAGCGAATGCATGTGAATATACAAAGGTGCATTGCATTAAACAAGTCCAATGAGCGTGAAAAAAATGGCCGGCCTGCCTGCTTTCATCCATCATTTGTTCTAAATTTATAATTAATCAATGAGCTGAGGTGGAGTCTTAGCCAGTGGTACCATCAGGGGTGTGTAATGCACTTTAGGGTAGACAGCCAATCAGCTGCCAGATTCAATCTGTCAATCAAACACAGCAGCCAATCAGAGAGCTGGCCATTGATCAGCAGGCCCTTTATGACATCACAGACAGACCCACGGAACTCTCTGTGCTTGTCTGCTGGCTGGCTGTCAGTTGGGTGGGTGGGCGGCAGAGGGGGAGGATGTACGTCTCGTTTCTCCTGAAAATTGCGGTTTTTCAGCGTTTCCGGAAAAAGTCGCGGTCCGACGCGCAAAAGTGGGGTATCGTAGAAATCGCCTTTTAAAGACGCACCTTTCTGGCCCCACAAAAATGGGCATTTCAAATTAGAAACAAGTCAAATGAACAAAATAGTGTGAATAAGTAAGTATTTCAGGGGTGAGTTAGCAGGTTATTGGGGTAGTAAGTCCTGATTTTTTTGGAGGTTGCAGTGACCACTACGCCATTCAAAATAGGCAGGCTTTAGCATAAGCAGTTAGGCTCCGTAGGATGATTTTAGCTAAAATGTGCCCCAAACACTCAAACCGGCTTGTATCTTGCAATGGAAAATATGGGAAACATGACTTAGACAGCAAATGATACACTGTATGCCATGTTTCCAAATTTTTATGCACAGTGGTTACAGCATGAAGCGAATGCATGTGAATATACAAAGGTGCATTGCATTAAACAAGTCCAATGAGCGTGAAAAAAATGGCCGGCCTGCCTGCTTTCATCCATCATTTGTTCTAAATTTATAATTAATCAATGAGCTGAGGTGGAGTCTTAGCCAGTGGTACCATCAGGGGTGTGTAATGCACTTTAGGGTAGACAGCCAATCAGCTGCCAGATTCAATCTGTCAATCAAACACAGCAGCCAATCAGAGAGCTGGCCATTGATCAGCAGGCCCTTTATGACATCACAGACAGACCCACGGAACTCTCTGTGCTTGTCTGCTGGCTGGCTGTCAGTTGGGTGGGTGGGCGGCAGAGAGGGAGGATGTACGTCTCGTTTCTCCTGAAAATTGCGGTTTTTCGGCGTTTCCGGAAAAAGTCGCGGTCCGACGCGCAAAAGTGGGGTATCGTAGAAATCGCCTTTTAAAGACGCACCTTTCTGGCCCCACAAAAATGGGCATTTCAAATTAGAAACAAGTCAAATGAACAAAATAGTGTGAATAAGTAAGTATTTCAGGGGTGAGTTAGCAGGTTATTGGGGTAGTAAGTCCTGATTTTTTTGGAGGTTGCAGTGACCACTACGCCATTCAAAATAGGCAGGCTTTAGCATAAGCAGTTAGGCCCCGTAGGATGATTTTAGCTAAAATGTGCCCCAAACACTCAAACCGGCTTGTATCTTGCAATGGAAAATATGGGAAACATGACTTAGACAGAAAATGATACACTGTATGCCATGTTTCCAAATTTTTATGCACAGTGGTTACAGCATGAAGCGAATGCATGTGAATATACAAAGGTGCATTGCATTAAACAAGTCCAATGAGCGTGAAAAAAATGGCCGGCCTGCCTGCTTTCATCCATCATTTGTTCTAAATTTATAATTAATCAATGAGCTGAGGTGGAGTCTTAGCCAGTGGTACCATCAGGGGTGTGTAATGCACTTTAGGGTAGACAGCCAATCAGCTGCCAGATTCAATCTGTCAATCAAACACAGCAGCCAATCAGAGAGCTGGCCATTGATCAGCAGGCCCTTTATGACATCACAGACAGACCCACGGAACTCTCTGTGCTTGTCTGCTGGCTGGCTGTCAGTTGGGTGGGTGGGCGGCAGAGGGGGAGGATGTACGTCTCGTTTCTCCTGAAAATTGCGGTTTTTCGGCGTTTCCGGAAAAAGTCGCGGTCCGACGTGCAAAAGTGGGGTATCGTAGAAATCGCCTTTTAAAGACGCACCTTTCTGGCCCCACAAAAATGGGCATTTCAAATTAGAAACAAGTCAAATGAACAAAATAGTGTGAATAAGTAAGTATTTCAGGGGTGAGTTAGCAGGTTATTGGGGTAGTAAGTCCTGATTTTTTTGGAGGTTGCAGTGACCACTACGCCATTCAAAATAGGCAGGCTTTAGCATAAGCAGTTAGGCCCCGTAGGATGATTTTAGCTAAAATGTGCCCCAAACACTCAAACCGGCTTGTATCTTGCAATGGAAAATATGGGAAACATGACTTAGACAGAAAATGATACACTGTATGCCATGTTTCCAAATTTTTATGCACAGTGGTTACAGCATGAAGCGAATGCATGTGAATATACAAAGGTGCATTGCATTAAACAAGTCCAATGAGCGTGAAAAAAATGGCCGGCCTGCCTGCTTTCATCCATCATTTGTTCTAAATTTATAATTAATCAATGAGCTGAGGTGGAGTCTTAGCCAGTGGTACCATCAGGGGTGTGTAATGCACTTTAGGGTAGACAGCCAATCAGCTGCCAGATTCAATCTGTCAATCAAACACAGCAGCCAATCAGAGAGCTGGCCATTGATCAGCAGGCCCTTTATGACATCACAGACAGACCCACGGAACTCTCTGTGCTTGTCTGCTGGCTGGCTGTCAGTTGGGTGGGTGGGCGGCAGAGGGGGAGGATGTACGTCTCGTTTCTCCTGAAAATTGCGGTTTTTCAGCGTTTCCGGAAAAAGTCGCGGTCCGACGCGCAAAAGTGGGGTATCGTAGAAATCGCCTTTTAAAGACGCACCTTTCTGGCCCCACAAAAATGGGCATTTCAAATTAGAAACAAGTCAAATGAACAAAATAGTGTGAATAAGTAAGTATTTCAGGGGTGAGTTAGCAGGTTATTGGGGTAGTAAGTCCTGATTTTTTTGGAGGTTGCAGTGACCACTACGCCATTCAAAATAGGCAGGCTTTAGCATAAGCAGTTAGGCTCCGTAGGATGATTTTAGCTAAAATGTGCCCCAAACACTCAAACCGGCTTGTATCTTGCAATGGAAAATATGGGAAACATGACTTAGACAGCAAATGATACACTGTATGCCATGTTTCCAAATTTTTATGCACAGTGGTTACAGCATGAAGCGAATGCATGTGAATATACAAAGGTGCATTGCATTAAACAAGTCCAATGAGCGTGAAAAAAATGGCCGGCCTGCCTGCTTTCATCCATCATTTGTTCTAAATTTATAATTAATCAATGAGCTGAGGTGGAGTCTTAGCCAGTGGTACCATCAGGGGTGTGTAATGCACTTTAGGGTAGACAGCCAATCAGCTGCCAGATTCAATCTGTCAATCAAACACAGCAGCCAATCAGAGAGCTGGCCATTGATCAGCAGGCCCTTTATGACATCACAGACAGACCCACGGAACTCTCTGTGCTTGTCTGCTGGCTGGCTGTCAGTTGGGTGGGTGGGCGGCAGAGAGGGAGGATGTACGTCTCGTTTCTCCTGAAAATTGCGGTTTTTCGGCGTTTCCGGAAAAAGTCGCGGTCCGACGCGCAAAAGTGGGGTATCGTAGAAATCGCCTTTTAAAGACGCACCTTTCTGGCCCCACAAAAATGGGCATTTCAAATTAGAAACAAGTCAAATGAACAAAATAGTGTGAATAAGTAAGTATTTCAGGGGTGAGTTAGCAGGTTATTGGGGTAGTAAGTCCTGATTTTTTTGGAGGTTGCAGTGACCACTACGCCATTCAAAATAGGCAGGCTTTAGCATAAGCAGTTAGGCCCCGTAGGATGATTTTAGCTAAAATGTGCCCCAAACACTCAAACCGGCTTGTATCTTGCAATGGAAAATATGGGAAACATGACTTAGACAGAAAATGATACACTGTATGCCATGTTTCCAAATTTTTATGCACAGTGGTTACAGCATGAAGCGAATGCATGTGAATATACAAAGGTGCATTGCATTAAACAAGTCCAATGAGCGTGAAAAAAATGGCCGGCCTGCCTGCTTTCATCCATCATTTGTTCTAAATTTATAATTAATCAATGAGCTGAGGTGGAGTCTTAGCCAGTGGTACCATCAGGGGTGTGTAATGCACTTTAGGGTAGACAGCCAATCAGCTGCCAGATTCAATCTGTCAATCAAACACAGCAGCCAATCAGAGAGCTGGCCATTGATCAGCAGGCCCTTTATGACATCACAGACAGACCCACGGAACTCTCTGTGCTTGTCTGCTGGCTGGCTGTCAGTTGGGTGGGTGGGCGGCAGAGGGGGAGGATGTACGTCTCGTTTCTCCTGAAAATTGCGGTTTTTCGGCGTTTCCGGAAAAAGTCGCGGTCCGACGTGCAAAAGTGGGGTATCGTAGAAATCGCCTTTTAAAGACGCACCTTTCTGGCCCCACAAAAATGGGCATTTCAAATTAGAAACAAGTCAAATGAACAAAATAGTGTGAATAAGTAAGTATTTTAGGGGTGAGTTAGCAGGTTATTGGGGTAGTAAGTCCTGATTTTTTTGGAGGTTGCAGTGACCACTACGCCATTCAAAATAGGCAGGCTTTAGCATAAGCAGTTAGGCCCCGTAGGATGATTTTAGCTAAAATGTGCCCCAAACACTCAAACCGGCTTGTATCTTGCAATGGAAAATATGGGAAACATGACTTAGACAGCAAATGATAGACTGTATGCCATGTTTCCAAATTTTTATGCACAGTGGTTACAGCATGAAGCGAATGCATGTGAATATACAAAGGTGCATTGCATTAAACAAGTCCAATGAGCGTGAAAAAAATGGCCGGCCTGCCTGCTTTCATCCATCATTTGTTCTAAATTTATAATTAATCAATGAGCTGAGGTGGAGTCTTAGCCAGTGGTACCATCAGGGGTGTGTAATGCACTTTAGGGTAGACAGCCAATCAGCTGCCAAATTCAATCTGTCAATCAAACACAGCAGCCAATCAGAGAGCTGGCCATTGATCAGCAGGCCCTTTATGACATCACAGACAGACCCACGGAACTCTCTGTGCTTGTCTGCTGGCTGGCTGTCAGTTGGGTGGGTGGGCGGCAGAGGGGGAAGATGTACGTCTCGTTTCTCCTGAAAATTGCGGTTTTTCGGCGTTTCCGGAAAAAGTCGCGGTCCGACGCGCAAAAGTGGGGTATCGTAGAAATCACCTTTTAAAGACGCACCTTTCTGGCCCCACAAAAATGGGCATTTCAAATTAGAAACAAGTCAAATGAACAAAATAGTGTGAATAAGTAAGTATTTCAGGGGTGAGTTAGCAGGTTATTGGGGTAGTAAGTCCTGATTTTTTTGGAGGTTGCAGTGACCACTACGCCATTCAAAATAGGCAGGCTTTAGCATAAGCAGTTAGGCCCCGTAGGATGATTTTAGCTAAAATGTGCCCCAAACACTCAAACCGGCTTGTATCTTGCAATGGAAAATATGGGAAACATGACTTAGACAGCAAATGATACACTGTATGCCATGTTTCCAAATTTTTATGCACAGTGGTTACAGCATGAAGCGAATGCATGTGAATATACAAAGGTGCATTGCATTAAACAAGTCCAATGAGCGTGAAAAAAATGGCCGGCCTGCCTGCTTTCATCCATCATTTGTTCTAAATTTATAATTAATCAATGAGCTGAGGTGGAGTCTTAGCCAGTGGTACCATCAGGGGTGTGTAATGCACTTTAGGGTAGACAGCCAATCAGCTGCCAGATTCAATCTGTCAATCAAACACAGCAGCCAATCAGAGAGCTGGCCATTGATCAGCAGGCCCTTTATGACATCACAGACAGACCCACGGAACTCTCTGTGCTTGTCTGCTGGCTGGCTGTCAGTTGGGTGGGTGGGCGGCAGAGGGGGAGGATGTACGTCTCGTTTCTCCTGAAAATTGCGGTTTTTCGGCGTTTACGGAAAAAGTCGCGGTCCGACGCGCAAAAGTGGGGTATCGTAGAAATCGCCTTTTAAAGACGCACCTTTCTGGCCCCACAAAAATGGGCATTTCAAATTAGAAACAAGTCAAATGAACAAAATAGTGTGAATAAGTAAGTATTTCAGGGGTGAGTTAGCAGGTTATTGGGGTAGTAAGTCCTGATTTTCTTGGAGGTTGCAGTGACCACTACGCCATTCAAAATAGGCAGGCTTTAGCATAAGCAGTTAGGCCCCGTAGGATGATTTTAGCTAAAATGTGCCCCAAACACTCAAACCGGCTTGTATCTTGCAATGGAAAATATGGGAAACATGACTTAGACAGAAAATGATACACTGTATGCCATGTTTCCAAATTTTTATGCACAGTGGTTACAGCATGAAGCGAATGCATGTGAATATACAAAGGTGCATTGCATTAAACAAGTCCAATGAGCGTGAAAAAAATGGCCGGCCTGCCTGCTTTCATCCATCATTTGTTCTAAATTTATAATTAATCAATGAGCTGAGGTGGAGTCTTAGCCAGTGGTACCATCAGGGGTGTGTAATGCACTTTAGGGTAGACAGCCAATCAGCTGCCAGATTCAATCTGTCAATCAAACACAGCAGCCAATCAGAGAGCTGGCCATTGATCAGCAGGCCCTTTATGACATCACAGACAGACCCACGGAACTCTCTGTGCTTGTCTGCTGGCTGGCTGTCAGTTGGGTGGGTGGGCGGCAGAGGGGGAGGATGTACGTCTCTTTTCTCCTGAAAATTGCGGTTTTTCGGCGTTTCCGGAAAAAGTCGCGGTCCGACGCGCAAAAGTGGGGTATCGTAGAAATCGCCTTTTAAAGACGCACCTTTCTGGCCCCACAAAAATGGGCATTTCAAATTAGAAACAAGTCAAATGAACAAAATAGTGTGAATAAGTAAGTATTTCAGGGGTGAGTTAGCAGGTTATTGGGGTAGTAAGTCCTGATTTTTTTGGAGGTTGCAGTGACCACTATGCCATTCAAAATAGGCAGGCTTTAGCATAAGCAGTTAGGCTCCGTAGGATGATTTTAGCTAAAATGTGCCCCAAACACTCAAACCGGCTTGTATCTTGCAATGGAAAATATGGGAAACATGACTTAGACAGCAAATGATACACTGTATGCCATGTTTCCAAATTTTTATGCACAGTGGTTACAGCATGAAGCGAATGCATGTGAATATACAAAGGTGCATTGCATTAAACAAGTCCAATGAGCGTGAAAAAAATGGCCGGCCTGCCTGCTTTCATCCATCATTTGTTCTAAATTTATAATTAATCAATGAGCTGAGGTGGAGTCTTAGCCAGTGGTACCATCAGGGGTGTGTAATGCACTTTAGGGTAGACAGCCAATCAGCTGCCAGATTCAATCTGTCAATCAAACACAGCAGCCAATCAGAGAGCTGGCCATTGATCAGCAGGCCCTTTATGACATCACAGACAGACCCACGGAACTCTCTGTGCTTGTCTGCTGGCTGGCTGTCAGTTGGGTGGGTGGGCGGCAGAGGGGGAGGATGTACGTCTCGTTTCTCCTGAAAATTGCGGTTTTTCTGCGTTTCCGGAAAAAGTCGCGGTCCGACGCGCAAAAGTGGGGTATCGTAGAAATCGCCTTTTAAAGACGCACCTTTCTGGCCCCACAAAAATGGGCATTTCAAATTAGAAACAAGTCAAATGAACAAAATAGTGTGAATAAGTAAGTATTTCAGGGGTGAGTTAGCAGGTTATTGGGGTAGTAAGTCCTGATTTTTTTGGAGGTTGCAGTGACCACTACGCCATTCAAAATAGGCAGGCTTTAGCATAAGCAGTTAGGCCCCGTAGGATGATTTTAGCTAAAATGTGCCCCAAACACTCAAACCGGCTTGTATCTTGCAATGGAAAATATGGGAAACATGACTTAGACAGCAAATGATACACTGTATGCCATGTTTCCAAATTTTTATGCACAGTGGTTACAGCATGAAGCGAATGCATGTGAATATACAAAGGTGCATTGCATTAAACAAGTCCAATGAGCGTGAAAAAAATGGCCGGCCTGCCTGCTTTCATCCATCATTTGTTCTAAATTTATAATTAATCAATGAGCTGAGGTGGAGTCTTAGCCAGTGGTACCATCAGGGGTGTGTAATGCACTTTAGGGTAGACAGCCAATCAGCTGCCAAATTCAATCTGTCAATCAAACACAGCAGCCAATCAGAGAGCTGGCCATTGATCAGCAGGCCCTTTATGACATCACAGACAGACCCACGGAACTCTCTGTGCTTGTCTGCTGGCTGGCTGTCAGTTGGGTGGGTGGGCGGCAGAGGGGGAGGATGTACGTCTCGTTTCTCCTGAAAATTGCGGTTTTTCAGCGTTTCCGGAAAAAGTCGCGGTCCGACGCGCAAAAGTGGGGTATCGTAGAAATCACCTTTTAAAGACGCACCTTTCTGGCCCCACAAAAATGGGCATTTCAAATTAGAAACAAGTCAAATGAACAAAATAGTGTGAATAAGTAAGTATTTCAGGGGTGAGTTAGCAGGTTATTGGGGTAGTAAGTCCTGATTTTTTTGGAGGTTGCAGTGACCACTACGCCATTCAAAATAGGCAGGCTTTAGCATAAGCAGTTAGGCCCCGTAGGATGATTTTAGCTAAAATGTGCCCCAAACACTCAAACCGGCTTGTATCTTGCAATGGAAAATATGGGAAACATGACTTAGACAGCAAATGATACACTGTATGCCATGTTTCCAAATTTTTATGCACAGTGGTTACAGCATGAAGCGAATGCATGTGAATATACAAAGGTGCATTGCATTAAACAAGTCCAATGAGCGTGAAAAAAATGGCCGGCCTGCCTGCTTTCATCCATCATTTGTTCTAAATTTATAATTAATCAATGAGCTGAGGTGGAGTCTTAGCCAGTGGTACCATCAGGGGTGTGTAATGCACTTTAGGGTAGACAGCCAATCAGCTGCCAGATTCAATCTGTCAATCAAACACAGCAGCCAATCAGAGAGCTGGCCATTGATCAGCAGGCCCTTTATGACATCACAGACAGACCCACGGAACTCTCTGTGCTTGTCTGCTGGCTGGCTGTCAGTTGGGTGGGTGGGCGGCAGAGGGGGAGGATGTACGTCTCGTTTCTCCTGAAAATTGCGGTTTTTCGGCGTTTCCGGAAAAAGTCGCGGTCCGACGCGCAAAAGTGGGGTATCGTAGAAATCGCCTTTTAAAGACGCACCTTTCTGGCCCCACAAAAATGGGCATTTCAAATTAGAAACAAGTCAAATGAACAAAATAGTGTGAATAAGTAAGTATTTCAGGGGTGAGTTAGCAGGTTATTGGGGTAGTAAGTCCTGATTTTTTTGGAGGTTGCAGTGACCACTACGCCATTCAAAATAGGCAGGCTTTAGCATAAGCAGTTAGGCTCCGTAGGATGATTTTAGCTAAAATGTGCCCCAAACACTCAAACCGGCTTGTATCTTGCAATGGAAAATATGGGAAACATGACTTAGACAGCAAATGATACACTGTATGCCATGTTTCCAAATTTTTATGCACAGTGGTTACAGCATGAAGCGAATGCATGTGAATATACAAAGGTGCATTGCATTAAACAAGTCCAATGAGCGTGAAAAAAATGGCCGGCCTGCCTGCTTTCATCCATCATTTGTTCTAAATTTATAATTAATCAATGAGCTGAGGTGGAGTCTTAGCCAGTGGTACCATCAGGGGTGTGTAATGCACTTTAGGGTAGACAGCCAATCAGCTGCCAGATTCAATCTGTCAATCAAACACAGCAGCCAATCAGAGAGCTGGCCATTGATCAGCAGGCCCTTTATGACATCACAGACAGACCCACGGAACTCTCTGTGATTGTCTGCTGGCTGGCTGTCAGTTGGGTGGGTGGGCGGCAGAGGGGGAGGATGTACGTCTCGTTTCTCCTGAAAATTGCGGTTTTTCGGCGTTTCCGGAAAAAGTCGCGGTCCGACGCGCAAAAGTGGGGTATCGTAGAAATCGCCTTTTAAAGACGCACCTTTCTGGCCCCACAAAAATGGGCATTTCAAATTAGAAACAAGTCAAATGAACAAAATAGTGTGAATAAGTAAGTATTTCAGGGGTGAGTTAGCAGGTTATTGGGGTAGTAAGTCCTGATTTTTTTGGAGGTTGCAGTGACCACTACGCCATTCAAAATAGGCAGGCTTTAGCATAAGCAGTTAGGCCCCGTAGGATGATTTTAGCTAAAATGTGCCCCAAACACTCAAACCGGCTTGTATCTTGCAATGGAAAATATGGGAAACATGACTTAGACAGCAAATGATACACTGTATGCCATGTTTCCAAATTTTTATGCACAGTGGTTACAGCATGAAGCGAATGCATGTGAATATACAAAGGTGCATTGCATTAAACAAGTCCAATGAGCGTGAAAAAAATGGCCGGCCTGCCTGCTTTCATCCATCATTTGTTCTAAATTTATAATTAATCAATGAGCTGAGGTGGAGTCTTAGCCAGTGGTACCATCAGGGGTGTGTAATGCACTTTAGGGTAGACAGCCAATCAGCTGCCAAATTCAATCAGTCAATCAAACACAGCAGCCAATCAGAGAGCTGGCCATTGATCAGCAGGCCCTTTATGAACAAAATAGGCCCTTTATGAACAAAATAGTGTGAATAAGTAAGTATTTCAGGGGTGAGTTAGCAGGTTATTGGGGTAGTAAGTCCTGATTTTTTTGGAGGTTGCAGTGACCACTACGCCATTCAAAATAGGCAGGCTTTAGCATAAGCAGTTAGGCCCCGTAGGATGATTTTAGCTAAAATGTGCCCCAAACACTCAAACCGGCTTGTATCTTGCAATGGAAAATATGGGAAACATGACTTAGACAGAAAATGATACACTGTATGCCATGTTTCCAAATTTTTATGCACAGTGGTTACAGCATGAAGCGAATGCATGTGAATATACAAAGGTGCATTGCATTAAACAAGTCCAATGAGCGTGAAAAAAATGGCCGGCCTGCCTGCTTTCATCCATCATTTGTTCTAAATTTATAATTAATCAATGAGCTGAGGTGGAGTCTTAGCCAGTGGTACCATCAGGGGCGTGTAATGCACTTTAGGGTAGACAGCCAATCAGCTGCCAGATTCAATCTGTCAATCAAACACAGCAGCCAATCAGAGAGCTGGCCATTGATCAGCAGGCCCTTTATGACATCACAGACAGACCCACGGAACTCTCTGTGCTTGTCTGCTGGCTGGCTGTCAGTTGGGTGGGTGGGCGGCAGAGGGGGAGGATGTACGTCTCGTTTCTCCTGAAAATTGCGGTTTTTCGGCGTTTCCGGAAAAAGTCGCGGTCCGACGCGCAAAAGTGGGGTATCGTAGAAATCGCCTTTTAAAGACGCACCTTTCTGGCCCCACAAAAATGGGCATTTCAAATTAGAAACAAGTCAAATGAACAAAATAGTGTGAATAAGTAAGTATTTCAGGGGTGAGTTAGCAGGTTATTGGGGTAGTAAGTCCTGATTTTTTTGGAGGTTGCAGTGACCACTACGCCATTCAAAATAGGCAGGCTTTAGCATAAGCAGTTAGGCTCCGTAGGATGATTTTAGCTAAAATGTGCCCCAAACACTCAAACCGGCTTGTATCTTGCAATGGAAAATATGGGAAACATGACTTAGACAGCAAATGATACACTGTATGCCATGTTTCCAAATTTTTATGCACAGTGGTTACAGCATGAAGCGAATGCATGTGAATATACAAAGGTGCATTGCATTAAACAAGTCCAATGAGCGTGAAAAAAATGGCCGGCCTGCCTGCTTTCATCCATCATTTGTTCTAAATTTATAATTAATCAATGAGCTGAGGTGGAGTCTTAGCCAGTGGTACCATCAGGGGTGTGTAATGCACTTTAGGGTAGACAGCCAATCAGCTGCCAGATTCAATCTGTCAATCAAACACAGCAGCCAATCAGAGAGCTGGCCATTGATCAGCAGGCCCTTTATGACATCACAGACAGACCCACGGAACTCTCTGTGCTTGTCTGCTGGCTGGCTGTCAGTTGGGTGGGTGGGCGGCAGAGGGGGAGGATGTACGTCTCGTTTCTCCTGAAAATTGCGGTTTTTCGGCGTTTCCGGAAAAAGTCGCGGTCCGACGCGCAAAAGTGGGGTATCGTAGAAATCGCCTTTTAAAGACGCACCTTTCTGGCCCCACAAAAATGGGCATTTCAAATTAGAAACAAGTCAAATGAACAAAATAGTGTGAATAAGTAAGTATTTCAGGGGTGAGTTAGCAGGTTATTGGGGTAGTAAGTCCTGATTTTTTTGGAGGTTGCAGTGACCACTACGCCATTCAAAATAGGCAGGCTTTAGCATAAGCAGTTAGGCCCCGTAGGATGATTTTAGCTAAAATGTGCCCCAAACACTCAAACCGGCTTGTATCTTGCAATGGAAAATATGGGAAACATGACTTAGACAGCAAATGATACACTGTATGCCATGTTTCCAAATTTTTATGCACAGTGGTTACAGCATGAAGCGAATGCATGTGAATATACAAAGGTGCATTGCATTAAACAAGTCCAATGAGCGTGAAAAAAATGGCCGGCCTGCCTGCTTTCATCCATCATTTGTTCTAAATTTATAATTAATCAATGAGCTGAGGTGGAGTCTTAGCCAGTGGTACCATCAGGGGTGTGTAATGCACTTTAGGGTAGACAGCCAATCAGCTGCCAAATTCAATCAGTCAATCAAACACAGCAGCCAATCAGAGAGCTGGCCATTGATCAGCAGGCCCTTTATGAACAAAATAGGCCCTTTATGAACAAAATAGTGTGAATAAGTAAGTATTTCAGGGGTGAGTTAGCAGGTTATTGGGGTAGTAAGTCCTGATTTTTTTGGAGGTTGCAGTGACCACTACGCCATTCAAAATAGGCAGGCTTTAGCATAAGCAGTTAGGCCCCGTAGGATGATTTTAGCTAAAATGTGCCCCAAACACTCAAACCGGCTTGTATCTTGCAATGGAAAATATGGGAAACATGACTTAGACAGAAAATGATACACTGTATGCCATGTTTCCAAATTTTTATGCACAGTGGTTACAGCATGAAGCGAATGCATGTGAATATACAAAGGTGCATTGCATTAAACAAGTCCAATGAGCGTGAAAAAAATGGCCGGCCTGCCTGCTTTCATCCATCATTTGTTCTAAATTTATAATTAATCAATGAGCTGAGGTGGAGTCTTAGCCAGTGGTACCATCAGGGGCGTGTAATGCACTTTAGGGTAGACAGCCAATCAGCTGCCAGATTCAATCTGTCAATCAAACACAGCAGCCAATCAGAGAGCTGGCCATTGATCAGCAGGCCCTTTATGACATCACAGACAGACCCACGGAACTCTCTGTGCTTGTCTGCTGGCTGGCTGTCAGTTGGGTGGGTGGGCGGCAGAGGGGGAGGATGTACGTCTCGTTTCTCCTGAAAATTGCGGTTTTTCGGCGTTTCCGGAAAAAGTCGCGGTCCGACGCGCAAAAGTGGGGTATCGTAGAAATCGCCTTTTAAAGACGCACCTTTCTGGCCCCACAAAAATGGGCATTTCAAATTAGAAACAAGTCAAATGAACAAAATAGTGTGAATAAGTAAGTATTTCAGGGGTGAGTTAGCAGGTTATTGGGGTAGTAAGTCCTGATTTTTTTGGAGGTTGCAGTGACCACTACGCCATTCAAAATAGGCAGGCTTTAGCATAAGCAGTTAGGCTCCGTAGGATGATTTTAGCTAAAATGTGCCCCAAACACTCAAACCGGCTTGTATCTTGCAATGGAAAATATGGGAAACATGACTTAGACAGCAAATGATACACTGTATGCCATGTTTCCAAATTTTTATGCACAGTGGTTACAGCATGAAGCGAATGCATGTGAATATACAAAGGTGCATTGCATTAAACAAGTCCAATGAGCGTGAAAAAAATGGCCGGCCTGCCTGCTTTCATCCATCATTTGTTCTAAATTTATAATTAATCAATGAGCTGAGGTGGAGTCTTAGCCAGTGGTACCATCAGGGGTGTGTAATGCACTTTAGGGTAGACAGCCAATCAGCTGCCAGATTCAATCTGTCAATCAAACACAGCAGCCAATCAGAGAGCTGGCCATTGATCAGCAGGCCCTTTATGACATCACAGACAGACCCACGGAACTCTCTGTGCTTGTCTGCTGGCTGGCTGTCAGTTGGGTGGGTGGGCGGCAGAGGGGGAGGATGTACGTCTCGTTTCTCCTGAAAATTGCGGTTTTTCGGCGTTTCCGGAAAAAGTCGCGGTCCGACGCGCAAAAGTGGGGTATCGTAGAAATCGCCTTTTAAAGACGCACCTTTCTGGCCCCACAAAAATGGGCATTTCAAATTAGAAACAAGTCAAATGAACAAAATAGTGTGAATAAGTAAGTATTTCAGGGGTGAGTTAGCAGGTTATTGGGGTAGTAAGTCCTGATTTTTTTGGAGGTTGCAGTGACCACTACGCCATTCAAAATAGGCAGGCTTTAGCATAAGCAGTTAGGCCCCGTAGGATGATTTTAGCTAAAATGTGCCCCAAACACTCAAACCGGCTTGTATCTTGCAATGGAAAATATGGGAAACATGACTTAGACAGAAAATGATACACTGTATGCCATGTTTCCAAATTTTTATGCACAGTGGTTACAGCATGAAGCGAATGCATGTGAATATACAAAGGTGCATTGCATTAAACAAGTCCAATGAGCGTGAAAAAAATGGCCGGCCTGCCTGCTTTCATCCATCATTTGTTCTAAATTTATAATTAATCAATGAGCTGAGGTGGAGTCTTAGCCAGTGGTACCATCAGGGGTGTGTAATGCACTTTAGGGTAGACAGCCAATCAGCTGCCAGATTCAATCTGTCAATCAAACACAGCAGCCAATCAGAGAGCTGGCCATTGATCAGCAGGCCCTTTATGACATCACAGACAGACCCACGGAACTCTCTGTGCTTGTCTGCTGGCTGGCTGTCAGTTGGGTGGGTGGGCGGCAGAGGGGGAGGATGTACGTCTCGTTTCTCCTGAAAATTGCGGTTTTTCTGCGTTTCCGGAAAAAGTCGCGGTCCGACGCGCAAAAGTGGGGTATCGTAGAAATCGCCTTTTAAAGACGCACCTTTCTGGCCCCACAAAAATGGGCATTTCAAATTAGAAACAAGTCAAATGAACAAAATAGTGTGAATAAGTAAGTATTTCAGGGGTGAGTTAGCAGGTTATTGGGGTAGTAAGTCCTGATTTTTTTGGAGGTTGCAGTGACCACTACGCCATTCAAAATAGGCAGGCTTTAGCATAAGCAGTTAGGCTCCGTAGGATGATTTTAGCTAAAATGTGCCCCAAACACTCAAACCGGCTTGTATCTTGCAATGGAAAATATGGGAAACATGACTTAGACAGCAAATGATACACTGTATGCCATGTTTCCAAATTTTTATGCACAGTGGTTACAGCATGAAGCGAATGCATGTGAATATACAAAGGTGCATTGCATTAAACAAGTCCAATGAGCGTGAAAAAAATGGCCGGCCTGCCTGCTTTCATCCATCATTTGTTCTAAATTTATAATTAATCAATGAGCTGAGGTGGAGTCTTAGCCAGTGGTACCATCAGGGGTGTGTAATGCACTTTAGGGTAGACAGCCAATCAGCTGCCAGATTCAATCTGTCAATCAAACACAGCAGCCAATCAGAGAGCTGGCCATTGATCAGCAGGCCCTTTATGACATCACAGACAGACCCACGGAACTCTCTGTGCTTGTCTGCTGGCTGGCTGTCAGTTGGGTGGGTGGGCGGCAGAGGGGGAGGATGTACGTCTCGTTTCTCCTGAAAATTGCGGTTTTTCGGCGTTTCCGGAAAAAGTCGCGGTCCGACGCGCAAAAGTGGGGTATCGTAGAAATCGCCTTTTAAAGACGCACCTTTCTGGCCCCACAAAAATGGGCATTTCAAATTAGAAACAAGTCAAATGAACAAAATAGTGTGAATAAGTAAGTATTTCAGGGGTGAGTTAGCAGGTTATTGGGGTAGTAAGTCCTGATTTTTTTGGAGGTTGCAGTGACCACTACGCCATTCAAAATAGGCAGGCTTTAGCATAAGCAGTTAGGCTCCGTAGGATGATTTTAGCTAAAATGTGCCCCAAACACTCAAACCGGCTTGTATCTTGCAATGGAAAATATGGGAAACATGACTTAGACAGCAAATGATACACTGTATGCCATGTTTCCAAATTTTTATGCACAGTGGTTACAGCATGAAGCGAATGCATGTGAATATACAAAGGTGCATTGCATTAAACAAGTCCAATGAGCGTGAAAAAAATGGCCGGCCTGCCTGCTTTCATCCATCATTTGTTCTAAATTTATAATTAATCAATGAGCTGAGGTGGAGTCTTAGCCAGTGGTACCATCAGGGGTGTGTAATGCACTTTAGGGTAGACAGCCAATCAGCTGCCAGATTCAATCTGTCAATCAAACACAGCAGCCAATCAGAGAGCTGGCCATTGATCAGCAGGCCCTTTATGACATCACAGACAGACCCACGGAACTCTCTGTGCTTGTCTGCTGGCTGGCTGTCAGTTGGGTGGGTGGGCGGCAGAGGGGGAGGATGTACGTCTCGTTTCTCCTGAAAATTGCGGTTTTTCGGCGTTTCCGGAAAAAGTCGCGGTCCGACGCGCAAAAGTGGGGTATCGTAGAAATCGCCTTTTAAAGACGCACCTTTCTGGCCCCACAAAAATGGGCATTTCAAATTAGAAACAAGTCAAATGAACAAAATAGTGTGAATAAGTAAGTATTTCAGGGGTGAGTTAGCAGGTTATTGGGGTAGTAAGTCCTGATTTTTTTGGAGGTTGCAGTGACCACTACGCCATTCAAAATAGGCAGGCTTTAGCATAAGCAGTTAGGCCCCGTAGGATGATTTTAGCTAAAATGTGCCCCAAACACTCAAACCGGCTTGTATCTTGCAATGGAAAATATGGGAAACATGACTTAGACAGAAAATGATACACTGTATGCCATGTTTCCAAATTTTTATGCACAGTGGTTACAGCATGAAGCGAATGCATGTGAATATACAAAGGTGCATTGCATTAAACAAGTCCAATGAGCGTGAAAAAAATGGCCGGCCTGCCTGCTTTCATCCATCATTTGTTCTAAATTTATAATTAATCAATGAGCTGAGGTGGAGTCTTAGCCAGTGGTACCATCAGGGGTGTGTAATGCACTTTAGGGTAGACAGCCAATCAGCTGCCAGATTCAATCTGTCAATCAAACACAGCAGCCAATCAGAGAGCTGGCCATTGATCAGCAGGCCCTTTATGACATCACAGACAGACCCACGGAACTCTCTGTGCTTGTCTGCTGGCTGGCTGTCAGTTGGGTGGGTGGGCGGCAGAGGGGGAGGATGTACGTCTCGTTTCTCCTGAAAATTGCGGTTTTTCTGCGTTTCCGGAAAAAGTCGCGGTCCGACGCGCAAAAGTGGGGTATCGTAGAAATCGCCTTTTAAAGACGCACCTTTCTGGCCCCACAAAAATGGGCATTTCAAATTAGAAACAAGTCAAATGAACAAAATAGTGTGAATAAGTAAGTATTTCAGGGGTGAGTTAGCAGGTTATTGGGGTAGTAAGTCCTGATTTTTTTGGAGGTTGCAGTGACCACTACGCCATTCAAAATAGGCAGGCTTTAGCATAAGCAGTTAGGCTCCGTAGGATGATTTTAGCTAAAATGTGCCCCAAACACTCAAACCGGCTTGTATCTTGCAATGGAAAATATGGGAAACATGACTTAGACAGCAAATGATACACTGTATGCCATGTTTCCAAATTTTTATGCACAGTGGTTACAGCATGAAGCGAATGCATGTGAATATACAAAGGTGCATTGCATTAAACAAGTCCAATGAGCGTGAAAAAAATGGCCGGCCTGCCTGCTTTCATCCATCATTTGTTCTAAATTTATAATTAATCAATGAGCTGAGGTGGAGTCTTAGCCAGTGGTACCATCAGGGGTGTGTAATGCACTTTAGGGTAGACAGCCAATCAGCTGCCAGATTCAATCTGTCAATCAAACACAGCAGCCAATCAGAGAGCTGGCCATTGATCAGCAGGCCCTTTATGACATCACAGACAGACCCACGGAACTCTCTGTGCTTGTCTGCTGGCTGGCTGTCAGTTGGGTGGGTGGGCGGCAGAGGGGGAGGATGTACGTCTCGTTTCTCCTGAAAATTGCGGTTTTTCGGCGTTTCCGGAAAAAGTCGCGGTCCGACGCGCAAAAGTGGGGTATCGTAGAAATCGCCTTTTAAAGACGCACCTTTCTGGCCCCACAAAAATGGGCATTTCAAATTAGAAACAAGTCAAATGAACAAAATAGTGTGAATAAGTAAGTATTTCAGGGGTGAGTTAGCAGGTTATTGGGGTAGTAAGTCCTGATTTTTTTGGAGGTTGCAGTGACCACTACGCCATTCAAAATAGGCAGGCTTTAGCATAAGCAGTTAGGCCCCGTAGGATGATTTTAGCTAAAATGTGCCCCAAACACTCAAACCGGCTTGTATCTTGCAATGGAAAATATGGGAAACATGACTTAGACAGCAAATGATACACTGTATGCCATGTTTCCAAATTTTTATGCACAGTGGTTACAGCATGAAGCGAATGCATGTGAATATACAAAGGTGCATTGCATTAAACAAGTCCAATGAGCGTGAAAAAAATGGCCGGCCTGCCTGATTTCATCTATCATTTGTTCTAAATTTATAATTAATCAATGAGCTGAGGTGGAGTCTTAGCCAGTGGTACCATCAGGGGTGTGTAATGCACTTTAGGGTAGACAGCCAATCAGCTGCCAAATTCAATCAGTCAATCAAACACAGCAGCCAATCAGAGATCTGGCCATTGATCAGCAGGCCCTTTATGAACAAAATAGGCCCTTTATGAACAAAATAGTGTGAATAAGTAAGTATTTCAGGGGTGAGTTAGCAGGTTATTGGGGTAGTAAGTCCTGATTTTTTTGGAGGTTGCAGTGACCACTACGCCATTCAAAATAGGCAGGCTTTAGCATAAGCAGATAGGCCCCGTAGGATGATTTTAGCTAAAATGTGCCCCAAACACTCAAACCGGCTTGTATCTTGCAATGGAAAATATGGGAAACATGACTTAGACAGCAAATGATACACTGTATGCCATGTTTCCAAATTTTTATGCACAGTGGTTACAGCATGAAGCGAATGCATGTGAATATACAAAGGTGCATTGCATTAAACAAGTCCAATGAGCGTGAAAAAAATGGCCGGCCTGCCTGCTTTCATCCATCATTTGTTCTAAATTTATAATTAATCAATGAGCTGAGGTGGAGTCTTAGCCAGTGGTACCATCAGGGGTGTGTAATGCACTTTAGGGTAGACAGCCAATCAGCTGCCAGATTCAATCTGTCAATCAAACACAGCAGCCAATCAGAGAGCTGGCCATTGATCAGCAGGCCCTTTATGACATCACAGACAGACCCTAGGAACTCTCTGTGCTTGTCTGCTGGCTGGCTGTCAGTTGGTTGGGTGGGCGGCAGAGGGGGAGGATGTACGTCTCGTTTCTCCTGAAAATTGCGGTTTTTCGGCGTTTCCGGAAAAAGTCGCGGTCCGACGCGCAAAAGTGGGGTATCGTAGAAATCGCCTTTTAAAGACGCACCTTTCTGGCCCCACAAAAATGGGCATTTCAAATTAGAAACAAGTCAAATGAACAAAATAGTGTGAATAAGTAAGTATTTCAGGGGTGAGTTAGCAGGTTATTGGGGTAGTAAGTCCTGATTTTTTTGGAGGTTGCAGTGACCACTACGCCATTCAAAATAGGCAGGCTTTAGCATAAGCAGTTAGGCCCCGTAGGATGATTTTAGCTAAAATGTGCCCCAAACACTCAAACCGGCTTGTATCTTGCAATGGAAAATATGGGAAACATGACTTAGACAGCAAATTATACACTGTATGCCATGTTTCCAAATTTTTATGCACAGTGGTTACAGCATGAAGCGAATGCATGTGAATATACAAAGGTGCATTGCATTAAACAAGTCCAATGAGCGTGAAAAAAATGGCCGGCCTGCCTGCTTTCATCCATCATTTGTTCTAAATTTATAATTAATCAATGAGCTGAGGTGGAGTCTTAGCCAGTGGTACCATCAGGGGTGTGTAATGCACTTTAGGGTAGACAGCCAATCAGCTGCCAGATTCAATCTGTCAATCAAACACAGCAGCCAATCAGAGAGCTGGCCATTGATCAGCAGGCCCCTTATGACATCACAGACAGACCCACGGAACTCTCTGTGCTTGTCTGCTGGCTGGCTGTCAGTTGGGTGGGTGGGCGGCAGAGGGGGAGGATGTACGTCTCGTTTCTCCTGAAAATTGCGGTTTTTCGGCGTTTCCGGAAAAAGTCGCGGTCCGACGCGCAAAAGTGGGGTATCGTAGAAATCGCCTTTTAAAGACGCACCTTTCTGGCCCCACAAAAATGGGCATTTCAAATTAGAAACAAGTCAAATGAACAAAATAGTGTGAATAAGTAAGTATTTCAGGGGTGAGTTAGCAGGTTATTGGGGTAGTAAGTCCTGATTTTTTTGGAGGTTGCAGTGACCACTACGCCATTCAAAATAGGCAGGCTTTAGCATAAGCAGTTAGGCCCCGTAGGATGATTTTAGCTAAAATGTGCCCCAAACACTCAAACCGGCTTGTATCTTGCAATGGAAAATATGGGAAACATGACTTAGACAGCAAATGATACACTGTATGCCATGTTTCCAAATTTTTATGCACAGTGGTTACAGCATGAAGCGAATGCATGTGAATATACAAAGGTGCATTGCATTAAACAAGTCCAATGAGCGTGAAAAAAATGGCCGGCCTGCCTGCTTTCATCCATCATTTGTTCTAAATTTATAATTAATCAATGAGCTGAGGTGGAGTCTTAGCCAGTGGTACCATCAGGGGTGTGTAATGCACTTTAGGGTAGACAGCCAATCAGCTGCCAGATTCAATCTGTCAATCAAACACAGCAGCCAATCAGAGAGCTGGCCATTGATCAGCAGGCCCTTTATGACATCACAGACAGACCCACGGAACTCTCTGTGCTTGTCTGCTGGCTGGCTGTCAGTTGGGTGGGTGGGCGGCAGAGGGGGAGGATGTACGTCTCGTTTCTCCTGAAAATTGCGGTTTTTCGGCGTTTCCGGAAAAAGTCGCGGTCCGACGCGCAAAAGTGGGGTATCGTAGAATTCGCCTTTTAAAGACGCACCTTTCTGGCCCCACAAAAATGGGCATTTCAAATTAGAAACAAGTCAAATGAACAAAATAGTGTGAATAAGTAAGTATTTCAGGGGTGAGTTAGCAGGTTATTGGGGTAGTAAGTCCTGATTTTTTTGGAGGTTGCAGTGACCACTACGCCATTCAAAATAGGCAGGCTTTAGCATAAGCAGTTAGGCCCCGTAGGATGATTTTAGCTAAAATGTGCCCCAAACACTCAAACCGGCTTGTATCTTGCAATGGAAAATATGGGAAACATGACTTAGACAGCAAATGATACACTGTATGCCATGTTTCCAAATATTTATGCACAGTGGTTACAGCATGAAGCGAATGCATGTGAATATACAAAGGTGCATTGCATTAAACAAGTCCAATGAGCGTGAAAAAAATGGCCGGCCTGCCTGCTTTCATCCATCATTTGTTCTAAATTTATAATTAATCAATGAGCTGAGGTGGAGTCTTAGCCAGTGGTACCATCAGGGGTGTGTAATGCACTTTAGGGTAGACAGCCAATCAGCTGCCAGATTCAATCTGTCAATCAAACACAGCAGCCAATCAGAGAGCTGGCCATTGATCAGCAGGCCCTTTATGACATCACAGACAGACCCACGGAACTCTCTGTGCTTGTCTGCTGGCTGGCTGTCAGTTGGGTGGGTGGGCGGCAGAGGGGGAGGATGTACGTCTCGTTTCTCCTGAAAATTGCGGTTTTTCGGAGTTTCCGGAAAAAGTCGCGGTCCGACGTGCAAAAGTGGGGTATCGTAGAAATCGCCTTTTAAAGACGCACCTTTCTGGCCCCACAAAAATGGGCATTTCAAATTAGAAACAAGTCAAATGAACAAAATAGTGTGAATAAGTAAGTATTTCAGGGGTGAGTTAGCAGGTTATTGGGGTAGTAAGTCCTGATTTTTTTGGAGGTTGCAGTGACCACTACGCCATTCAAAATAGGCAGGCTTTAGCATAAGCAGTTAGGCTCCGTAGGATGATTTTAGCTAAAATGTGCCCCAAACACTCAAACCGGCTTGTATCTTGCAATGGAAAATATGGGAAACATGACTTAGACAGCAAATGATACACTGTATGCCATGTTTCCAAATTTTTATGCACAGTGGTTACAGCATGAAGCGAATGCATGTGAATATACAAAGGTGCATTGCATTAAACAAGTCCAATGAGCGTGAAAAAAATGGCCGGCCTGCCTGCTTTCATCCATCATTTGTTCTAAATTTATAATTAATCAATGAGCTGAGGTGGAGTCTTAGCCAGTGGTACCATCAGGGGTGTGTAATGCACTTTAGGGTAGACAGCCAATCAGCTGCCAGATTCAATCTGTCAATCAAACACAGCAGCCAATCAGAGAGCTGGCCATTGATCAGCAGGCCCCTTATGACATCACAGACAGACCCACGGAACTCTCTGTGCTTGTCTGCTGGCTGGCTGTCAGTTGGGTGGGTGGGCGGCAGAGGGGGAGGATGTACGTCTCGTTTCTCCTGAAAATTGCGGTTTTTCGGCGTTTCCGGAAAAAGTCGCGGTCCGACGCGCAAAAGTGGGGTATCGTAGAAATCGCCTTTTAAAGACGCACCTTTCTGGCCCCACAAAAATGGGCATTTCAAATTAGAAACAAGTCAAATGAACAAAATAGTGTGAATAAGTAAGTATTTCAGGGGTGAGTTAGCAGGTTATTGGGGTAGTAAGTCCTGATTTTTTTGGAGGTTGCAGTGACCACTACGCCATTCAAAATAGGCAGGCTTTAGCATAAGCAGTTAGGCCCCGTAGGATGATTTTAGCTAAAATGTGCCCCAAACACTCAAACCGGCTTGTATCTTGCAATGGAAAATATGGGAAACATGACTTAGACAGCAAATGATACACTGTATGCCATGTTTCCAAATTTTTATGCACAGTGGTTACAGCATGAAGCGAATGCATGTGAATATACAAAGGTGCATTGCATTAAACAAGTCCAATGAGCGTGAAAAAAATGGCCGGCCTGCCTGCTTTCATCCATCATTTGTTCTAAATTTATAATTAATCAATGAGCTGAGGTGGAGTCTTAGCCAGTGGTACCATCAGGGGTGTGTAATGCACTTTAGGGTAGACAGCCAATCAGCTGCCAGATTCAATCTGTCAATCAAACACAGCAGCCAATCAGAGAGCTGGCCATTGATCAGCAGGCCCTTTATGACATCACAGACAGACCCACGGAACTCTCTGTGCTTGTCTGCTGGCTGGCTGTCAGTTGGGTGGGTGGGCGGCAGAGGGGGAGGATGTACGTCTCGTTTCTCCTGAAAATTGCAGTTTTTCGGCGTTTCCGGAAAAAGTCGCGGTCCGACGCGCAAAAGTGGGGTATCGTAGAATTCGCCTTTTAAAGACGCACCTTTCTGGCCCCACAAAAATGGGCATTTCAAATTAGAAACAAGTCAAATGAACAAAATAGTGTGAATAAGTAAGTATTTCAGGGGTGAGTTAGCAGGTTATTGGGGTAGTAAGTCCTGATTTTTTTGGAGGTTGCAGTGACCACTACGCCATTCAAAATAGGCAGGCTTTAGCATAAGCAGTTAGGCCCCGTAGGATGATTTTAGCTAAAATGTGCCCCAAACACTCAAACCGGCTTGTATCTTGCAATGGAAAATATGGGAAACATGACTTAGACAGCAAATGATACACTGTATGCCATGTTTCCAAATATTTATGCACAGTGGTTACAGCATGAAGCGAATGCATGTGAATATACAAAGGTGCATTGCATTAAACAAGTCCAATGAGCGTGAAAAAAATGGCCGGCCTGCCTGCTTTCATCCATCATTTGTTCTAAATTTATAATTAATCAATGAGCTGAGGTGGAGTCTTAGCCAGTGGTACCATCAGGGGTGTGTAATGCACTTTAGGGTAGACAGCCAATCAGCTGCCAGATTCAATCTGTCAATCAAACACAGCAGCCAATCAGAGAGCTGGCCATTGATCAGCAGGCCCTTTATGACATCACAGACAGACCCACGGAACTCTCTGTGCTTGTCTGCTGGCTGGCTGTCAGTTGGGTGGGTGGGCGGCAGAGGGGGAGGATGTACGTCTCGTTTCTCCTGAAAATTGCAGTTTTTCGGCGTTTCCGGAAAAAGTCGCGGTCCGACGCGCAAAAGTGGGGTATCGTAGAATTCGCCTTTTAAAGACGCACCTTTCTGGCCCCACAAAAATGGGCATTTCAAATTAGAAACAAGTCAAATGAACAAAATAGTGTGAATAAGTAAGTATTTCAGGGGTGAGTTAGCAGGTTATTGGGGTAGTAAGTCCTGATTTTTTTGGAGGTTGCAGTGACCACTACGCCATTCAAAATAGGCAGGCTTTAGCATAAGCAGTTAGGCCCCGTAGGATGATTTTAGCTAAAATGTGCCCCAAACACTCAAACCGGCTTGTATCTTGCAATGGAAAATATGGGAAACATGACTTAGACAGCAAATGATACACTGTATGCCATGTTTCCAAATATTTATGCACAGTGGTTACAGCATGAAGCGAATGCATGTGAATATACAAAGGTGCATTGCATTAAACAAGTCCAATGAGCGTGAAAAAAATGGCCGGCCTGCCTGCTTTCATCCATCATTTGTTCTAAATTTATAATTAATCAATGAGCTGAGGTGGAGTCTTAGCCAGTGGTACCATCAGGGGTGTGTAATGCACTTTAGGGTAGACAGCCAATCAGCTGCCAGATTCAATCTGTCAATCAAACACAGCAGCCAATCAGAGAGCTGGCCATTGATCAGCAGGCCCTTTATGACATCACAGACAGACCCACGGAACTCTCTGTGCTTGTCTGCTGGCTGGCTGTCAGTTGGGTGGGTGGGCGGCAGAGGGGGAGGATGTACGTCTCGTTTCTCCTGAAAATTGCGGTTTTTCGGAGTTTCCGGAAAAAGTCGCGGTCCGACGTGCAAAAGTGGGGTATCGTAGAAATCGCCTTTTAAAGACGCACCTTTCTGGCCCCACAAAAATGGGCATTTCAAATTAGAAACAAGTCAAATGAACAAAATAGTGTGAATAAGTAAGTATTTCAGGGGTGAGTTAGCAGGTTATTGGGGTAGTAAGTCCTGATTTTTTTGGAGGTTGCAGTGACCACTACGCCATTCAAAATAGGCAGGCTTTAGCATAAGCAGTTAGGCTCCGTAGGATGATTTTAGCTAAAATGTGCCCCAAACACTCAAACCGGCTTGTATCTTGCAATGGAAAATATGGGAAACATGACTTAGACAGCAAATGATACACTGTATGCCATGTTTCCAAATTTTTATGCACAGTGGTTACAGCATGAAGCGAATGCATGTGAATATACAAAGGTGCATTGCATTAAACAAGTCCAATGAGCGTGAAAAAAATGGCCGGCCTGCCTGCTTTCATCCATCATTTGTTCTAAATTTATAATTAATCAATGAGCTGAGGTGGAGTCTTAGCCAGTGGTACCATCAGGGGTGTGTAATGCACTTTAGGGTAGACAGCCAATCAGCTGCCAGATTCAATCTGTCAATCAAACACAGCAGCCAATCAGAGAGCTGGCCATTGATCAGCAGGCCCTTTATGACATCACAGACAGACCCACGGAACTCTCTGTGCTTGTCTGCTGGCTGGCTGTCAGTTGGGTGGGTGGGCGGCAGAGGGGGAGGATGTACGTCTCGTTTCTCCTGAAAATTGCGGTTTTTCGGCGTTTCCGGAAAAAGTCGCGGTCCGACGCGCAAAAGTGGGGTATCGTAGAAATCGCCTTTTAAAGACGCACCTTTCTGGCCCCACAAAAATGGGCATTTCAAATTAGAAACAAGTCAAATGAACAAAATAGTGTGAATAAGTAAGTATTTCAGGGGTGAGTTAGCAGGTTATTGGGGTAGTAAGTCCTGATTTTTTGGGAGGTTGCAGTGACCACTACGCCATTCAAAATAGGCAGGCTTTAGCATAAGCAGTTAGGCCCCGTAGGATGATTTTAGCTAAAATGTGCCCCAAACACTCAAACCGGCTTGTATCTTGCAATGGAAAATATGGGAAACATGACTTAGACAGCAAATGATACACTGTATGCCATGTTTCCAAATTTTTATGCACAGTGGTTACAGCATGAAGCGAATGCATGTGAATATACAAAGGTGCATTGCATTAAACAAGTCCAATGAGCGTGAAAAAAATGGCCGGCCTGCCTGCTTTCATCCATCATTTGTTCTAAATTTATAATTAATCAATGAGCTGAGGTGGAGTCTTAGCCAGTGGTACCATCAGGGGTGTGTAATGCACTTTAGGGTAGACAGCCAATCAGCTGCCAAATTCAATCAGTCAATCAAACACAGCAGCCAATCAGAGAGCTGGCCATTGATCAGCAGGCCCTTTATGAACAAAATAGGCCCTTTATGAACAAAATAGTGTGAATAAGTAAGTATTTCAGGGGTGAGTTAGCAGGTTATTGGGGTAGTAAGTCCTGATTTTTTTGGAGGTTGCAGTGACCACTACGCCATTCAAAATAGGCAGGCTTTAGCATAAGCAGTTAGGCCCCGTAGGATGATTTTAGCTAAAATGTGCCCCAAACACTCAAACCGGCTTGTATCTTGCAATGGAAAATATGGGAAACATGACTTAGACAGCAAATGATACACTGTATGCCATGTTTCCAAATTTTTATGCACAGTGGTTACAGCATGAAGCGAATGCATGTGAATATACAAAGGTGCATTGCATTAAACAAGTCCAATGAGCGTGAAAAAAATGGCCGGCCTGCCTGCTTTCATCCATCATTTGTTCTAAATTTATAATTAATCAATGAGCTGAGGTGGAGTCTTAGCCAGTGGTACCATCAGGGGTGTGTAATGCACTTTAGGGTAGACAGCCAATCAGCTGCCAGATTCAATCTGTCAATCAAACACAGCAGCCAATCAGAGAGCTGGCCATTGATCAGCAGGCCCTTTATGACATCACAGACAGACCCTAGGAACTCTCTGTGCTTGTCTGCTGGCTGGCTGTCAGTTGGTTGGGTGGGCGGTAGAGGGGGAGGATGTACGTCTCGTTTCTCCTGAAAATTGCGGTTTTTCGGCGTTTCCGGAAAAAGTCGCGGTCCGACGCGCAAAAGTGGGGTATCGTAGAAATCGCCTTTTAAAGACGCACCTTTCTGGCCCCACAAAAATGGGCATTTCAAATTAGAAACAAGTCAAATGAACAAAATAGTGTGAATAAGTAAGTATTTCAGGGGTGAGTTAGCAGGTTATTGGGGTAGTAAGTCCTGATTTTTTTGGAGGTTGCAGTGACCACTACGCCATTCAAAATAGGCAGGCTTTAGCATAAGCAGTTAGGCCCCGTAGGATGATTTTAGCTAAAATGTGCCCCAAACACTCAAACCGGCTTGTATCTTGCAATGGAAAATATGGGAAACATGACTTAGACAGCAAATGATACACTGTATGCCATGTTTCCAAATTTTTATGCACAGTGGTTACAGCATGAAGCGAATGCATGTGAATATACAAAGGTGCATTGCATTAAACAAGTCCAATGAGCGTGAAAAAAATGGCCGGCCTGCCTGCTTTCATCCATCATTTGTTCTAAATTTATAATTAATCAATGAGCTGAGGTGGAGTCTTAGCCAGTGGTACCATCAGGGGTGTGTAATGCACTTTAGGGTAGACAGCCAATCAGCTGCCAGATTCAATCTGTCAATCAAACACAGCAGCCAATCAGAGAGCTGGCCATTGATCAGCAGGCCCCTTATGACATCACAGACAGACCCACGGAACTCTCTGTGCTTGTCTGCTGGCTGGCTGTCAGTTGGGTGGGTGGGCGGCAGAGGGGGAGGATGTACGTCTCGTTTCTCCTGGAAATTGCGGTTTTTCGGCGTTTCCGGAAAAAGTCGCGGTCCGACGCGCAAAAGTGGGGTATCGTAGAAATCGCCTTTTAAAGACGCACCTTTCTGGCCCCACAAAAATGGGCATTTCAAATTAGAAACAAGTCAAATGAACAAAATAGTGTGAATAAGTAAGTATTTCAGGGGTGAGTTAGCAGGTTATTGGGGTAGTAAGTCCTGATTTTTTTGGAGGTTGCAGTGACCACTACGCCATTCAAAATAGGCAGGCTTTAGCATAAGCAGTTAGGCCCCGTAGGATGATTTTAGCTAAAATGTGCCCCAAACACTCAAACCGGCTTGTATCTTGCAATGGAAAATATGGGAAACATGACTTAGACAGCAAATGATACACTGTATGCCATGTTTCCAAATTTTTATGCACAGTGGTTACAGCATGAAGCGAATGCATGTGAATATACAAAGGTGCATTGCATTAAACAAGTCCAATGAGCGTGAAAAAAATGGCCGGCCTGCCTGCTTTCATCCATCATTTGTTCTAAATTTATAATTAATCAATGAGCTGAGGTGGAGTCTTAGCCAGTGGTACCATCAGGGGTGTGTAATGCACTTTAGGGTAGACAGCCAATCAGCTGCCAGATTCAATCTGTCAATCAAACACAGCAGCCAATCAGAGAGCTGGCCATTGATCAGCAGGCCCTTTATGACATCACAGACAGACCCACGGAACTCTCTGTGCTTGTCTGCTGGCTGGCTGTCAGTTGGGTGGGTGGGCGGCAGAGGGGGAGGATGTACGTCTCGTTTCTCCTGAAAATTGCGGTTTTTCTGCGTTTCCGGAAAAAGTCGCGGTCCGACGCGCAAAAGTGGGGTATCGTAGAAATCGCCTTTTAAAGACGCACCTTTCTGGCCCCACAAAAATGGGCATTTCAAATTAGAAACAAGTCAAATGAACAAAATAGTGTGAATAAGTAAGTATTTCAGGGGTGAGTTAGCAGGTTATTGGGGTAGTAAGTCCTGATTTTTTTGGAGGTTGCAGTGACCACTACGCCATTCAAAATAGGCAGGCTTTAGCATAAGCAGTTAGGCTCCGTAGGATGATTTTAGCTAAAATGTGCCCCAAACACTCAAACCGGCTTGTATCTTGCAATGGAAAATATGGGAAACATGACTTAGACAGCAAATGATACACTGTATGCCATGTTTCCAAATTTTTATGCACAGTGGTTACAGCATGAAGCGAATGCATGTGAATATACAAAGGTGCATTGCATTAAACAAGTCCAATGAGCGTGAAAAAAATGGCCGGCCTGCCTGCTTTCATCCATCATTTGTTCTAAATTTATAATTAATCAATGAGCTGAGGTGGAGTCTTAGCCAGTGGTACCATCAGGGGTGTGTAATGCACTTTAGGGTAGACAGCCAATCAGCTGCCAGATTCAATCTGTCAATCAAACACAGCAGCCAATCAGAGAGCTGGCCATTGATCAGCAGGCCCTTTATGACATCACAGACAGACCCACGGAACTCTCTGTGCTTGTCTGCTGGCTGGCTGTCAGTTGGGTGGGTGGGCGGCAGAGGGGGAGGATGTACGTCTCGTTTCTCCTGAAAATTGCGGTTTTTCGGCGTTTCCGGAAAAAGTCGCGGTCCGACGCGCAAAAGTGGGGTATCGTAGAAATCGCCTTTTAAAGACGCACCTTTCTGGCCCCACAAAAATGGGCATTTCAAATTAGAAACAAGTCAAATGAACAAAATAGTGTGAATAAGTAAGTATTTCAGGGGTGAGTTAGCAGGTTATTGGGGTAGTAAGTCCTGATTTTTTTGGAGGTTGCAGTGACCACTACGCCATTCAAAATAGGCAGGCTTTAGCATAAGCAGTTAGGCCCCGTAGGATGATTTTAGCTAAAATGTGCCCCAAACACTCAAACCGGCTTGTATCTTGCAATGGAAAATATGGGAAACATGACTTAGACAGCAAATTATACACTGTATGCCATGTTTCCAAATTTTTATGCACAGTGGTTACAGCATGAAGCGAATGCATGTGAATATACAAAGGTGCATTGCATTAAACAAGTCCAATGAGCGTGAAAAAAATGGCCGGCCTGCCTGCTTTCATCCATCATTTGTTCTAAATTTATAATTAATCAATGAGCTGAGGTGGAGTCTTAGCCAGTGGTACCATCAGGGGTGTGTAATGCACTTTAGGGTAGACAGCCAATCAGCTGCCAGATTCAATCTGTCAATCAAACACAGCAGCCAATCAGAGAGCTGGCCATTGATCAGCAGGCCCCTTATGACATCACAGACAGACCCACGGAACTCTCTGTGCTTGTCTGCTGGCTGGCTGTCAGTTGGGTGGGTGGGCGGCAGAGGGGGAGGATGTACGTCTCGTTTCTCCTGAAAATTGCGGTTTTTCGGCGTTTCCGGAAAAAGTCGCGGTCCGACGCGCAAAAGTGGGGTATCGTAGAAATCGCCTTTTAAAGACGCACCTTTCTGGCCCCACAAAAATGGGCATTTCAAATTAGAAACAAGTCAAATGAACAAAATAGTGTGAATAAGTAAGTATTTCAGGGGTGAGTTAGCAGGTTATTGGGGTAGTAAGTCCTGATTTTTTTGGAGGTTGCAGTGACCACTACGCCATTCAAAATAGGCAGGCTTTAGCATAAGCAGTTAGGCCCCGTAGGATGATTTTAGCTAAAATGTGCCCCAAACACTCAAACCGGCTTGTATCTTGCAATGGAAAATATGGGAAACATGACTTAGACAGCAAATGATACACTGTATGCCATGTTTCCAAATTTTTATGCACAGTGGTTACAGCATGAAGCGAATGCATGTGAATATACAAAGGTGCATTGCATTAAACAAGTCCAATGAGCGTGAAAAAAATGGCCGGCCTGCCTGCTTTCATCCATCATTTGTTCTAAATTTATAATTAATCAATGAGCTGAGGTGGAGTCTTAGCCAGTGGTACCATCAGGGGTGTGTAATGCACTTTAGGGTAGACAGCCAATCAGCTGCCAGATTCAATCTGTCAATCAAACACAGCAGCCAATCAGAGAGCTGGCCATTGATCAGCAGGCCCTTTATGACATCACAGACAGACCCACGGAACTCTCTGTGCTTGTCTGCTGGCTGGCTGTCAGTTGGGTGGGTGGGCGGCAGAGGGGGAGGATGTACGTCTCGTTTCTCCTGAAAATTGCGGTTTTTCGGCGTTTCCGGAAAAAGTCGCGGTCCGACGCGCAAAAGTGGGGTATCGTAGAATTCGCCTTTTAAAGACGCACCTTTCTGGCCCCACAAAAATGGGCATTTCAAATTAGAAACAAGTCAAATGAACAAAATAGTGTGAATAAGTAAGTATTTCAGGGGTGAGTTAGCAGGTTATTGGGGTAGTAAGTCCTGATTTTTTTGGAGGTTGCAGTGACCACTACGCCATTCAAAATAGGCAGGCTTTAGCATAAGCAGTTAGGCCCCGTAGGATGATTTTAGCTAAAATGTGCCCCAAACACTCAAACCGGCTTGTATCTTGCAATGGAAAATATGGGAAACATGACTTAGACAGCAAATGATACACTGTATGCCATGTTTCCAAATATTTATGCACAGTGGTTACAGCATGAAGCGAATGCATGTGAATATACAAAGGTGCATTGCATTAAACAAGTCCAATGAGCGTGAAAAAAATGGCCGGCCTGCCTGCTTTCATCCATCATTTGTTCTAAATTTATAATTAATCAATGAGCTGAGGTGGAGTCTTAGACAGTGGTACCATCAGGGGTGTGTAATGCACTTTAGGGTAGACAGCCAATCAGCTGCCAGATTCAATCTGTCAATCAAACACAGCAGCCAATCAGAGAGCTGGCCATTGATCAGCAGGCCCTTTATGACATCACAGACAGACCCACGGAACTCTCTGTGCTTGTCTGCTGGCTGGCTGTCAGTTGGGTGGGTGGGCGGCAGAGGGGGAGGATGTACGTCTCGTTTCTCCTGAAAATTGCGGTTTTTCGGAGTTTCCGGAAAAAGTCGCGGTCCGACGTGCAAAAGTGGGGTATCGTAGAAATCGCCTTTTAAAGACGCACCTTTCTGGCCCCACAAAAATGGGCATTTCAAATTAGAAACAAGTCAAATGAACAAAATAGTGTGAATAAGTAAGTATTTCAGGGGTGAGTTAGCAGGTTATTGGGGTAGTAAGTCCTGATTTTTTTGGAGGTTGCAGTGACCACTACGCCATTCAAAATAGGCAGGCTTTAGCATAAGCAGTTAGGCTCCGTAGGATGATTTTAGCTAAAATGTGCCCCAAACACTCAAACCGGCTTGTATCTTGCAATGGAAAATATGGGAAACATGACTTAGACAGCAAATGATACACTGTATGCCATGTTTCCAAATTTTTATGCACAGTGGTTACAGCATGAAGCGAATGCATGTGAATATACAAAGGTGCATTGCATTAAACAAGTCCAATGAGCGTGAAAAAAATGGCCGGCCTGCCTGCTTTCATCCATCATTTGTTCTAAATTTATAATTAATCAATGAGCTGAGGTGGAGTCTTAGCCAGTGGTACCATCAGGGGTGTGTAATGCACTTTAGGGTAGACAGCCAATCAGCTGCCAGATTCAATCTGTCAATCAAACACAGCAGCCAATCAGAGAGCTGGCCATTGATCAGCAGGCCCTTTATGACATCACAGACAGACCCACGGAACTCTCTGTGCTTGTCTGCTGGCTGGCTGTCAGTTGGGTGGGTGGGCGGCAGAGGGGGAGGATGTACGTCTCGTTTCTCCTGAAAATTGCGGTTTTTCAGCGTTTCCGGAAAAAGTCGCGGTCCGACGCGCAAAAGTGGGGTATCGTAGAAATCGCCTTTTAAAGACGCACCTTTCTGGCCCCACAAAAATGGGCATTTCAAATTAGAAACAAGTCAAATGAACAAAATAGTGTGAATAAGTAAGTATTTCAGGGGTGAGTTAGCAGGTTATTGGGGTAGTAAGTCCTGATTTTTTGGGAGGTTGCAGTGACCACTACGCCATTCAAAATAGGCAGGCTTTAGCATAAGCAGTTAGGCCCCGTAGGATGATTTTAGCTAAAATGTGCCCCAAACACTCAAACCGGCTTGTATCTTGCAATGGAAAATATGGGAAACATGACTTAGACAGCAAATGATACACTGTATGCCATGTTTCCAAATTTTTATGCACAGTGGTTACAGCATGAAGCGAATGCATGTGAATATACAAAGGTGCATTGCATTAAACAAGTCCAATGAGCGTGAAAAAAATGGCCGGCCTGCCTGCTTTCATCCATCATTTGTTCTAAATTTATAATTAATCAATGAGCTGAGGTGGAGTCTTAGCCAGTGGTACCATCAGGGGTGTGTAATGCACTTTAGGGTAGACAGCCAATCAGCTGCCAAATTCAATCAGTCAATCAAACACAGCAGCCAATCAGAGAGCTGGCCATTGATCAGCAGGCCCTTTATGAACAAAATAGGCCCTTTATGAACAAAATAGTGTGAATAAGTAAGTATTTCAGGGGTGAGTTAGCAGGTTATTGGGGTAGTAAGTCCTGATTTTTTTGGAGGTTGCAGTGACCACTACGCCATTCAAAATAGGCAGGCTTTAGCATAAGCAGTTAGGCCCCGTAGGATGATTTTAGCTAAAATGTGCCCCAAACACTCAAACCGGCTTGTATCTTGCAATGGAAAATATGGGAAACATGACTTAGACAGCAAATGATACACTGTATGCCATGTTTCCAAATTTTTATGCACAGTGGTTACAGCATGAAGCGAATGCATGTGAATATACAAAGGTGCATTGCATTAAACAAGTCCAATGAGCGTGAAAAAAATGGCCGGCCTGCCTGCTTTCATCCATCATTTGTTCTAAATTTATAATTAATCAATGAGCTGAGGTGGAGTCTTAGCCAGTGGTACCATCAGGGGTGTGTAATGCACTTTAGGGTAGACAGCCAATCAGCTGCCAGATTCAATCTGTCAATCAAACACAGCAGCCAATCAGAGAGCTGGCCATTGATCAGCAGGCCCTTTATGACATCACAGACAGACCCTAGGAACTCTCTGTGCTTGTCTGCTGGCTGGCTGTCAGTTGGTTGGGTGGGCGGCAGAGGGGGAGGATGTACGTCTCGTTTCTCCTGAAAATTGCGGTTTTTCGGCGTTTCCGGAAAAAGTCGCGGTCCGACGCGCAAAAGTGGGGTATCGTAGAAATCGCCTTTTAAAGACGCACCTTTCTGGCCCCACAAAAATGGGCATTTCAAATTAGAAACAAGTCAAATGAACAAAATAGTGTGAATAAGTAAGTATTTCAGGGGTGAGTTAGCAGGTTATTGGGGTAGTAAGTCCTGATTTTTTTGGAGGTTGCAGTGACCACTACGCCATTCAAAATAGGCAGGCTTTAGCATAAGCAGTTAGGCCCCGTAGGATGATTTTAGCGAAAATGTGCCCCAAACACTCAAACCGGCTTGTATCTTGCAATGGAAAATATGGGAAACATGACTTAGACAGCAAATGATACACTGTATGCCATGTTTCCAAATTTTTATGCACAGTGGTTACAGCATGAAGCGAATGCATGTGAATATACAAAGGTGCATTGCATTAAACAAGTCCAATGAGCGTGAAAAAAATGGCCGGCCTGCCTGCTTTCATCCATCATTTGTTCTAAATTTATAATTAATCAATGAGCTGAGGTGGAGTCTTAGCCAGTGGTACCATCAGGGGTGTGTAATGCACTTTAGGGTAGACAGCCAATCAGCTGCCAGATTCAATCTGTCAATCAAACACAGCAGCCAATCAGAGAGCTGGCCATTGATCAGCAGGCCCCTTATGACATCACAGACAGACCCACGGAACTCTCTGTGCTTGTCTGCTGGCTGGCTGTCAGTTGGGTGGGTGGGCGGCAGAGGGGGAGGATGTACGTCTCGTTTCTCCTGGAAATTGCGGTTTTTCGGCGTTTCCGGAAAAAGTCGCAGTCCGACGCGCAAAAGTGGGGTATCGTAGAAATCGCCTTTTAAAGACGCACCTTTCTGGCCCCACAAAAATGGGCATTTCAAATTAGAAACAAGTCAAATGAACAAAATAGTGTGAATAAGTAAGTATTTCAGGGGTGAGTTAGCAGGTTATTGGGGTAGTAAGTCCTGATTTTTTTGGAGGTTGCAGTGACCACTACGCCATTCAAAATAGGCAGGCTTTAGCATAAGCAGTTAGGCCCCGTAGGATGATTTTAGCTAAAATGTGCCCCAAACACTCAAACCGGCTTGTATCTTGCAATGGAAAATATGGGAAACATGACTTAGACAGCAAATGATACACTGTATGCCATGTTTCCAAATTTTTATGCACAGTGGTTACAGCATGAAGCGAATGCATGTGAATATACAAAGGTGCATTGCATTAAACAAGTCCAATGAGCGTGAAAAAAATGGCCGGCCTGCCTGCTTTCATCCATCATTTGTTCTAAATTTATAATTAATCAATGAGCTGAGGTGGAGTCTTAGCCAGTGGTACCATCAGGGGTGTGTAATGCACTTTAGGGTAGACAGCCAATCAGCTGCCAGATTCAATCTGTCAATCAAACACAGCAGCCAATCAGAGAGCTGGCCATTGATCAGCAGGCCCTTTATGACATCACAGGCAGACCCACGGAACTCTCTGTGCTTGTCTGCTGGCTGGCTGTCAGTTGGGTGGGTGGGCGGCAGAGGGGGAGGATGTACGTCTCGTTTCTCCTGAAAATTGCGGTTTTTCGGCGTTTCCGGAAAAAGTCGCGGTCCGACGCGCAAAAGTGGGGTATCGTAGAATTCGCCTTTTAAAGACGCACCTTTCTGGCCCCACAAAAATGGGCATTTCAAATTAGAAACAAGTCAAATGAACAAAATAGTGTGAATAAGTAAGTATTTCAGGGGTGAGTTAGCAGGTTATTGGGGTAGTAAGTCCTGATTTTTTTGGAGGTTGCAGTGACCACTACGCCATTCAAAATAGGCAGGCTTTAGCATAAGCAGTTAGGCTCCGTAGGATGATTTTAGCTAAAATGTGCCCCAAACACTCAAACCGGCTTGTATCTTGCAATGGAAAATATGGGAAACATGACTTAGACAGCAAATGATACACTGTATGCCATGTTTCCAAATATTTATGCACAGTGGTTACAGCATGAAGCGAATGCATGTGAATATACAAAGGTGCATTGCATTAAACAAGTCCAATGAGCGTGAAAAAAATGGCCGGCCTGCCTGCTTTCATCCATCATTTGTTCTAAATTTATAATTAATCAATGAGCTGAGGTGGAGTCTTAGCCAGTGGTACCATCAGGGGTGTGTAATGCACTTTAGGGTAGACAGCCAATCAGCTGCCAGATTCAATCTGTCAATCAAACACAGCAGCCAATCAGAGAGCTGGCCATTGATCAGCAGGCCCTTTATGACATCACAGACAGACCCACGGAACTCTCTGTGCTTGTCTGCTGGCTGGCTGTCAGTTGGGTGGGTGGGCGGCAGAGGGGGAGGATGTACGTCTCGTTTCTCCTGAAAATTGCGGTTTTTCGGAGTTTCCGGAAAAAGTCGCGGTCCGACGTGCAAAAGTGGGGTATCGTAGAAATCGCCTTTTAAAGACGCACCTTTCTGGCCCCACAAAAATGGGCATTTCAAATTAGAAACAAGTCAAATGAACAAAATAGTGTGAATAAGTAAGTATTTCAGGGGTGAGTTAGCAGGTTATTGGGGTAGTAAGTCCTGATTTTTTTGGAGGTTGCAGTGACCACTACGCCATTCAAAATAGGCAGGCTTTAGCATAAGCAGTTAGGCTCCGTAGGATGATTTTAGCTAAAATGTGCCCCAAACACTCAAACCGGCTTGTATCTTGCAATGGAAAATATGGGAAACATGACTTAGACAGCAAATGATACACTGTATGCCATGTTTCCAAATTTTTATGCACAGTGGTTACAGCATGAAGCGAATGCATGTGAATATACAAAGGTGCATTGCATTAAACAAGTCCAATGAGCGTGAAAAAAATGGCCGGCCTGCCTGCTTTCATCCATCATTTGTTCTAAATTTATAATTAATCAATGAGCTGAGGTGGAGTCTTAGCCAGTGGTACCATCAGGGGTGTGTAATGCACTTTAGGGTAGACAGCCAATCAGCTGCCAGATTCAATCTGTCAATCAAACACAGCAGCCAATCAGAGAGCTGGCCATTGATCAGCAGGCCCTTTATGACATCACAGACAGACCCACGGAACTCTCTGTGCTTGTCTGCTGGCTGGCTGTCAGTTGGGTGGGTGGGCGGCAGAGGGGGAGGATGTACGTCTCGTTTCTCCTGAAAATTGCGGTTTTTCGGCGTTTCCGGAAAAAGTCGCGGTCCGACGCGCAAAAGTGGGGTATCGTAGAAATCGCCTTTTAAAGACGCACCTTTCTGGCCCCACAAAAATGGTCATTTCAAATTAGAAACAAGTCAAATGAACAAAACAGTGTGAATAAGTAAGTATTTCAGGGGTGAGTTAGCAGGTTATTGGGGTAGTAAGTCCTGATTTTTTTGGAGGTTGCAGTGACCACTACGCCATTCAAAATAGGCAGGCTTTAGCATAAGCAGTTAGGCCCCGTAGGATGATTTTAGCTAAAATGTGCCCCAAACACTCAAACCGGCTTGTATCTTGCAATGGAAAATATGGGAAACATGACTTAGACAGCAAATGATACACTGTATGCCATGTTTCCAATTTTTTATGCACAGTGGTTACAGCATGAAGCGAATGCATGTGAATATACAAAGGTGCATTGCATTAAACAAGTCCAATGAGCGTGAAAAAAATGGCCGGCCTGCCTGCTTTCATCCATCATTTGTTCTAAATTTATAATTAATCAATGAGCTGAGGTGGAGTCTTAGCCAGTGGTACCATCAGGGGTGTGTAATGCACTTTAGGGTAGACAGCCAATCAGCTGCCAGATTCAATCTGTCAATCAAACACAGCAGCCAATCAGAGAGCTGGCCATTGATCAGCAGGCCCTTTATGACATCACAGACATACCCTAGGAACTCTCTGTGCTTGTCTGCTGGCTGGCTGTCAGTTGGTTGGGTGGGCGGCAGAGGGGGAGGATGTACGTCTCGTTTCTCCTGAAAATTGCGGTTTTTCGGCGTTTCCGGAAAAAGTCGCGGTCCGACGCGCAAAAGTGGGGTATCGTAGAAATCGCCTTTTAAAGACGCACCTTTCTGGCCCCACAAAAATGGGCATTTCAAATTAGAAACAAGTCAAATGAACAAAATAGTGTGAATAAGTAAGTATTTCAGGGGTGAGTTAGCAGGTTATTGGGGTAGTAAGTCCTGATTTTTTTGGAGGTTGCAGTGACCACTACGCCATTCAAAATAGGCAGGCTTTAGCATAAGCAGTTAGGCCCCGTAGGATGATTTTAGCTAAAATGTGCCCCAAACACTCAAACCGGCTTGTATCTTGCAATGGAAAATATGGGAAACATGACTTAGACAGCAAATGATACACTGTATGCCATGTTTCCAAATTTTTATGCACAGTGGTTACAGCATGAAGCGAATGCATGTGAATATACAAAGGTGCATTGCATTAAACAAGTCCAATGAGCGTGAAAAAAATGGCCGGCCTGCCTGCTTTCATCCATCATTTGTTCTAAATTTATAATTAATCAATGAGCTGAGGTGGAGTCTTAGCCAGTGGTACCATCAGGGGTGTGTAATGCACTTTAGGGTAGACAGCCAATCAGCTGCCAGATTCAATCTGTCAATCAAACACAGCAGCCAATCAGAGAGCTGGCCATTGATCAGCAGGCCCCTTATGACATCACAGACAGACCCACGGAACTCTCTGTGCTTGTCTGCTGGCTGGCTGTCAGTTGGGTGGGTGGGCGGCAGAGGGGGAGGATGTACGTCTCGTTTCTCCTGAAAATTGCGGTTTTTCGGCGTTTCCGGAAAAAGTCGCGGTCCGACGCGCAAAAGTGGGGTATCGTAGAAATCGCCTTTTAAAGACGCACCTTTCTGGCCCCACAAAAATGGGCATTTCAAATTAGAAACAAGTCAAATGAACAAAATAGTGTGAATAAGTAAGTATTTCAGGGGTGAGTTAGCAGGTTATTGGGGTAGTAAGTCCTGATTTTTTTGGAGGTTGCAGTGACCACTACGCCATTCAAAATAGGCAGGCTTTAGCATAAGCAGTTAGGCCCCGTAGGATGATTTTAGCTAAAATGTGCCCCAAACACTCAAACCGGCTTGTATCTTGCAATGGAAAATATGGGAAACATGACTTAGACAGCAAATGATACACTGTATGCCATGTTTCCAAATTTTTATGCACAGTGGTTACAGCATGAAGCGAATGCATGTGAATATACAAAGGTGCATTGCATTAAACAAGTCCAATGAGCGTGAAAAAAATGGCCGGCCTGCCTGCTTTCATCCATCATTTGTTCTAAATTTATAATTAATCAATGAGCTGAGGTGGAGTCTTAGCCAGTGGTACCATCAGGGGTGTGTAATGCACTTTAGGGTAGACAGCCAATCAGCTGCCAGATTCAATCTGTCAATCAAACACAGCAGCCAATCAGAGAGCTGGCCATTGATCAGCAGGCCCTTTATGACATCACAGACAGACCCACGGAACTCTCTGTGCTTGTCTGCTGGCTGGCTGTCAGTTGGGTGGGTGGGCGGCAGAGGGGGAGGATGTACGTCTCGTTTCTCCTGAAAATTGCGGTTTTTCGGCGTTTCCGGAAAAAGTCGCGGTCCGACGCGCAAAAGTGGGGTATCGTAGAATTCGCCTTTTAAAGACGCACCTTTCTGGCCCCACAAAAATGGGCATTTCAAATTAGAAACAAGTCAAATGAACAAAATAGTGTGAATAAGTAAGTATTTCAGGGGTGAGTTAGCAGGTTATTGGGGTAGTAAGTCCTGATTTTTTTGGAGGTTGCAGTGACCACTACGCCATTCAAAATAGGCAGGCTTTAGCATAAGCAGTTAGGCCCCGTAGGATGATTTTAGCTAAAATGTGCCCCAAACACTCAAACCGGCTTGTATCTTGCAATGGAAAATATGGGAAACATGACTTAGACAGCAAATGATACACTGTATGCCATGTTTCCAAATTTTTATGCACAGTGGTTACAGCATGAAGCGAATGCATGTGAATATACAAAGGTGCATTGCATTAAACAAGTCCAATGAGCGTGAAAAAAATGGCCGGCCTGCCTGCTTTCATCCATCATTTGTTCTAAATTTATAATTAATCAATGAGCTGAGGTGGAGTCTTAGCCAGTGGTACCATCAGGGGTGTGTAATGCACTTTAGGGTAGACAGCCAATCAGCTGCCAGATTCAATCTGTCAATCAAACACAGCAGCCAATCAGAGAGCTGGCCATTGATCAGCAGGCCCTTTATGACATCACAGACAGACCCACGGAACTCTCTGTGCTTGTCTGCTGGCTGGCTGTCAGTTGGGTGGGTGGGCGGCAGAGGGGGAGGATGTACGTCTCGTTTCTCCTGAAAATTGCGGTTTTTCGGAGTTTCCGGAAAAAGTCGCGGTCCGACGTGCAAAAGTGGGGTATCGTAGAAATCGCCTTTTAAAGACGCACCTTTCTGGCCCCACAAAAATGGGCATTTCAAATTAGAAACAAGTCAAATGAACAAAATAGTGTGAATAAGTAAGTATTTCAGGGGTGAGTTAGCAGGTTATTGGGGTAGTAAGTCCTGATTTTTTTGGAGGTTGCAGTGACCACTACGCCATTCAAAATAGGCAGGCTTTAGCATAAGCAGTTAGGCCCCGTAGGATGATTTTAGCTAAAATGTGCCCCAAACACTCAAACCGGCTTGTATCTTGCAATGGAAAATATGGGAAACATGACTTAGACAGCAAATGATACACTGTATGCCATGTTTCCAAATTTTTATGCACAGTGGTTACAGCATGAAGCGAATGCATGTGAATATACAAAGGTGCATTGCATTAAACAAGTCCAATGAGCGTGAAAAAAATGGCCGGCCTGCCTGCTTTCATCCATCATTTGTTCTAAATTTATAATTAATCAATGAGCTGAGGTGGAGTCTTAGCCAGTGGTACCATCAGGGGTGTGTAATGCACTTTAGGGTAGACAGCCAATCAGCTGCCAGATTCAATCTGTCAATCAAACACAGCAGCCAATCAGAGAGCTGGCCATTGATCAGCAGGCCCTTTATGACATCACAGACAGACCCACGGAACTCTCTGTGCTTGTCTGCTGGCTGGCTGTCAGTTGGGTGGGTGGGCGGCAGAGGGGGAGGATGTACGTCTCGTTTCTCCTGAAAATTGCGGTTTTTCGGCGTTTCCGGAAAAAGTCGCGGTCCGACGCGCAAAAGTGGGGTATCGTAGAAATCGCCTTTTAAAGACGCACCTTTCTGGCCCCACAAAAATGGGCATTTCAAATTAGAAACAAGTCAAATGAACAAAATAGTGTGAATAAGTAAGTATTTCAGGGGTGAGTTAGCAGGTTATTGGGGTAGTAAGTCCTGATTTTTTTGGAGGTTGCAGTGACCACTACGCCATTCAAAATAGGCAGGCTTTAGCATAAGCAGTTAGGCCCCGTAGGATGATTTTAGCTAAAATGTGCCCCAAACACTCAAACCGGCTTGTATCTTGCAATGGAAAATATGGGAAACATGACTTAGACAGCAAATGATACACTGTATGCCATGTTTCCAAATTTTTATGCACAGTGGTTACAGCATGAAGCGAATGCATGTGAATATACAAAGGTGCATTGCATTGAACAAGTCCAATGAGCGTGAAAAAAATGGCCGGCCTGCCTGCTTTCATCCATCATTTGTTCTAAATTTATAATTAATCAATGAGCTGAGGTGGAGTCTTAGCCAGTGGTACCATCAGGGGTGTGTAATGCACTTTAGGGTAGACAGCCAATCAGCTGCCAGATTCAATCTGTCAATCAAACACAGCAGCCAATCAGAGAGCTGGCCATTGATCAGCAGGCCCTTTATGACATCACAGACAGACCCACGGAACTCTCTGTGCTTGTCTGCTGGCTGGATGTCAGTTGGGTGGGTGGGCGGCAGAGGGGGAGGATGTACGTCTCGTTTCTCCTGAAAATTGCGGTTTTTCGGCGTTTCCGGAAAAAGTCGCGGTCCGACGCGCAAAAGTGGGGTATCGTAGAATTCGCCTTTTAAAGACGCACCTTTCTGGCCCCACAAAAATCGGCATTTCAAATTAGAAACAAGTCAAATGAACAAAATAGTGTGAATAAGTAAGTATTTCAGGGGTGAGTTAGCAGGTTATTGGGGTAGTAAGTCCTGATTTTTTTGGAGGTTGCAGTGACCACTACGCCATTCAAAATAGGCAGGCTTTAGCATAAGCAGTTAGGCCCCGTAGGATGATTTTAGCTAAAATGTGCCCCAAACACTCAAACCGGCTTGTATCTTGCAATGGAAAATATGGGAAACATGACTTAGACAGCAAATGATACACTGTATGCCATGTTTCCAAATATTTATGCACAGTGGTTACAGCATGAAGCGAATGCATGTGAATATACAAAGGTGCATTGCATTAAACAAGTCCAATGAGCGTGAAAAAAATGGCCGGCCTGCCTGCTTTCATCCATCATTTGTTCTAAATTTATAATTAATCAATGAGCTGAGGTGGAGTCTTAGCCAGTGGTACCATCAGGGGTGTGTAATGCACTTTAGGGTAGACAGCCAATCAGCTGCCAGATTCAATCTGTCAATCAAACACAGCAGCCAATCAGAGAGCTGGCCATTGATCAGCAGGCCCTTTATGACATCACAGACAGACCCACGGAACTCTCTGTGCTTGTCTGCTGGCTGGCTGTCAGTTGGGTGGGTGGGCGGCAGAGGGGGAGGATGTACGTCTCGTTTCTCCTGAAAATTGCGGTTTTTCGGAGTTTCCGGAAAAAGTCGCGGTCCGACGTGCAAAAGTGGGGTATCGTAGAAATCGCCTTTTAAAGACGCACCTTTCTGGCCCCACAAAAATGGGCATTTCAAATTAGAAACAAGTCAAATGAACAAAATAGTGTGAATAAGTAAGTATTTCAGGGGTGAGTTAGCAGGTTATTGGGGTAGTAAGTCCTGATTTTTTTGGAGGTTGCAGTGACCACTACGCCATTCAAAATAGGCAGGCTTTAGCATAAGCAGTTAGGCTCCGTAGGATGATTTTAGCTAAAATGTGCCCCAAACACTCAAACCGGCTTGTATCTTGCAATGGAAAATATGGGAAACATGACTTAGACAGCAAATGATACACTGTATGCCATGTTTCCAAATTTTTATGCACAGTGGTTACAGCATGAAGCGAATGCATGTGAATATACAAAGGTGCATTGCATTAAACAAGTCCAATGAGCGTGAAAAAAATGGCCGGCCTGCCTGCTTTCATCCATCATTTGTTCTAAATTTATAATTAATCAATGAGCTGAGGTGGAGTCTTAGCCAGTGGTACCATCAGGGGTGTGTAATGCACTTTAGGGTAGACAGCCAATCAGCTGCCAGATTCAATCTGTCAATCAAACACAGCAGCCAATCAGAGAGCTGGCCATTGATCAGCAGGCCCTTTATGACATCACAGACAGACCCACGGAACTCTCTGTGCTTGTCTGCTGGCTGGCTGTCAGTTGGGTGGGTGGGCGGCAGAGGGGGAGGATGTACGTCTCGTTTCTCCTGAAAATTGCGGTTTTTCGGCGTTTCCGGAAAAAGTCGCGGTCCGACGCGCAAAAGTGGGGTATCGTAGAAATCGCCTTTTAAAGACGCACCTTTCTGGCCCCACAAAAATGGGCATTTCAAATTAGAAACAAGTCAAATGAACAAAATAGTGTGAATAAGTAAGTATTTCAGGGGTGAGTTAGCAGGTTATTGGGGTAGTAAGTCCTGATTTTTTTGGAGGTTGCAGTGACCACTACGCCATTCAAAATAGGCAGGCTTTAGCATAAGCAGTTAGGCCCCGTAGGATGATTTTAGCTAAAATGTGCCCCAAACACTCAAACCGGCTTGTATCTTGCAATGGAAAATATGGGAAACATGACTTAGACAGCAAATGATACACTGTATGCCATGTTTCCAAATTTTTATGCACAGTGGTTACAGCATGAAGCGAATGCATGTGAATATACAAAGGTGCATTGCATTGAACAAGTCCAATGAGCGTGAAAAAAATGGCCGGCCTGCCTGCTTTCATCCATCATTTGTTCTAAATTTATAATTAATCAATGAGCTGAGGTGGAGTCTTAGCCAGTGGTACCATCAGGGGTGTGTAATGCACTTTAGGGTAGACAGCCAATCAGCTGCCAGATTCAATCTGTCAATCAAACACAGCAGCCAATCAGAGAGCTGGCCATTGATCAGCAGGCCCTTTATGACATCACAGACAGACCCACGGAACTCTCTGTGCTTGTCTGCTGGCTGGATGTCAGTTGGGTGGGTGGGCGGCAGAGGGGGAGGATGTACGTCTCGTTTCTCCTGAAAATTGCGGTTTTTCGGCGTTTCCGGAAAAAGTCGCGGTCCGACGCGCAAAAGTGGGGTATCGTAGAATTCGCCTTTTAAAGACGCACTTTTCTGGCCCCACAAAAATCGGCATTTCAAATTAGAAACAAGTCAAATGAACAAAATAGTGTGAATAAGTAAGTATTTCAGGGGTGAGTTAGCAGGTTATTGGGGTAGTAAGTCCTGATTTTTTTGGAGGTTGCAGTGACCACTACGCCATTCAAAATAGGCAGGCTTTAGCATAAGCAGTTAGGCCCCGTAGGATGATTTTAGCTAAAATGTGCCCCAAACACTCAAACCGGCTTGTATCTTGCAATGGAAAATATGGGAAACATGACTTAGACAGCAAATGATACACTGTATGCCATGTTTCCAAATATTTATGCACAGTGGTTACAGCATGAAGCGAATGCATGTGAATATACAAAGGTGCATTGCATTAAACAAGTCCAATGAGCGTGAAAAAAATGGCCGGCCTGCCTGCTTTCATCCATCATTTGTTCTAAATTTATAATTAATCAATGAGCTGAGGTGGAGTCTTAGCCAGTGGTACCATCAGGGGTGTGTAATGCACTTTAGGGTAGACAGCCAATCAGCTGCCAGATTCAATCTGTCAATCAAACACAGCAGCCAATCAGAGAGCTGGCCATTGATCAGCAGGCCCTTTATGACATCACAGACAGACCCACGGAACTCTCTGTGCTTGTCTGCTGGCTGGCTGTCAGTTGGGTGGGTGGGCGGCAGAGGGGGAGGATGTACGTCTCGTTTCTCCTGAAAATTGCGGTTTTTCGGAGTTTCCGGAAAAAGTCGCGGTCCGACGTGCAAAAGTGGGGTATCGTAGAAATCGCCTTTTAAAGACGCACCTTTCTGGCCCCACAAAAATGGGCATTTCAAATTAGAAACAAGTGAAATGAACAAAATAGTGTGAATAAGTAAGTATTTCAGGGGTGAGTTAGCAGGTTATTGGGGTAGTAAGTCCTGATTTTTTTGGAGGTTGCAGTGACCACTACGCCATTCAAAATAGGCAGGCTTTAGCATAAGCAGTTAGGCTCCGTAGGATGATTTTAGCTAAAATGTGCCCCAAACACTCAAACCGGCTTGTATCTTGCAATGGAAAATATGGGAAACATGACTTAGACAGCAAATGATACACTGTATGCCATGTTTCCAAATTTTTATGCACAGTGGTTACAGCATGAAGCGAATGCATGTGAATATACAAAGGTGCATTGCATTAAACAAGTCCAATGAGCGTGAAAAAAATGGCCGGCCTGCCTGCTTTCATCCATCATTTGTTCTAAATTTATAATTAATCAATGAGCTGAGGTGGAGTCTTAGCCAGTGGTACCATCAGGGGTGTGTAATGCACTTTAGGGTAGACAGCCAATCAGCTGCCAGATTCAATCTGTCAATCAAACACAGCAGCCAATCAGAGAGCTGGCCATTGATCAGCAGGCCCTTTATGACATCACAGACAGACCCACGGAACTCTCTGTGCTTGTCTGCTGGCTGGCTGTCAGTTGGGTGGGTGGGCGGCAGAGGGGGAGGATGTACGTCTCGTTTCTCCTGAAAATTGCGGTTTTTCGGCGTTTCCGGAAAAAGTCGCGGTCCGACGCGCAAAAGTGGGGTATCGTAGAAATCGCCTTTTAAAGACGCACCTTTCTGGCCCCACAAAAATGGGCATTTCAAATTAGAAACAAGTCAAATGAACAAAATAGTGTGAATAAGTAAGTATTTCAGGGGTGAGTTAGCAGGTTATTGGGGTAGTAAGTCCTGATTTTTTTGGAGGTTGCAGTGACCACTACGCCATTCAAAATAGGCAGGCTTTAGCATAAGCAGTTAGGCCCCGTAGGATGATTTTAGCTAAAATGTGCCCCAAACACTCAAACCGGCTTGTATCTTGCAATGGAAAATATGGGAAACATGACTTAGACAGCAAATGATACACTGTATGCCATGTTTCCAAATTTTTATGCACAGTGGTTACAGCATGAAGCGAATGCATGTGAATATACAAAGGTGCATTGCATTAAACAAGTCCAATGAGCGTGAAAAAAATGGCCGGCCTGCCTGCTTTCATCCATCATTTGTTCTAAATTTATAATTAATCAATGAGCTGAGGTGGAGTCTTAGCAAGTGGTACCATCAGGGGTGTGTAATGCACTTTAGGGTAGACAGCCAATCAGCTGCCAAATTCAATCAGTCAATCAAACACAGCAGCCAATCAGAGAGCTGGCCATTGATCAGCAGGCCCTTTATGAACAAAATAGGCCCTTTATGAACAAAATAGTGTGAATAAGTAAGTATTTCAGGGGTGAGTTAGCAGGTTATTGGGGTAGTAAGTCCTGATTTTTTTGGAGGTTGCAGTGACCACTACGCCATTCAAAATAGGCAGGCTTTAGCATAAGCAGTTAGGCCCCGTAGGATGATTTTAGCTAAAATGTGCCCCAAACACTCAAACCGGCTTGTATCTTGCAATGGAAAATATGGGAAACATGACTTAGACAGCAAATGATACACTGTATGCCATGTTTCCAAATTTTTATGCACAGTGGTTACCAGCGGTGTAGCTAGGTGCCATGGTGCCCGGAGCAAGGGTATATTTCGCGCCCCCCCCTCCTCCCAGTAATGAATTGGGGGCGTGGCTAACATGTGTTGGCATGTTACATTTGAAATATATAAGACACTGTAACAGAATCTGCTGCGCTATATAAGACACTGTAACGGAATCTGCTGCGCTATATAAGACGCTGTAACAGAATCTGCTGCGCTATATAAGACACTGTAGCGGAATCTGCTGCGCTATATAAGACACTGTAACGGAATCTGCTGCGCTATATAAGACACTGTAACGGAATCTGCTGCGATATATAAGACACTGTAGCGGAATCTGCTGCGCTATATAAGACACTGTAACGGAATCTGCTGCGCTATGTAAGACACTAACGGAATCTGCTGTGCTATATAAGACACTGTAACGGAATCTGCTGTGCTATATAAGACACTAACGGAATCTGCTGCGCTATATAAGACACTGTAACGGAATCTGCTGTGCTATATAAGACACTGTAACGGAATCTGCTGCGCTATATAAGACACTGTAACGGAATCTGCTGCGCTATATAAGACACTGTAACGGAATCTGCTGCGCTATATAAGACACTGTAACGGAATATGCTGCGCTATATAAGACACTGTAACGGAATCTGCTGCGATATATAAGACACTGTAACGGAATCTGCTGCACTATATAAGACACTGTAACGGAATCTGCTGCACTATATAAGACGCTGTGACGGAATCTGCTGCGCTATATAAGACACTGTAACGGAATCTGCTGCGCTATATAAGACTCTGTAACGGAATCTGCTGCGCTATATAAGACGCTGTGACGGAATCTGCTGCGCTATATAAGACACTGTAACGGAATCTGCTGCGCTATATAAGACACTGTAACGGAATCTGCTGCGCTATATAAGACACTGTAACGGAATCTGCTGCGCTATATAAGACGCTGTAACGGAATCTGCTGCGCTATATAAGACACTGTAGCGGAATCTGCTGCGCTATATAAGACACTGTAACGGAATCTGCTGCGCTATATAAGACACTGTAACGGAATCTGCTGCGATATATAAGACACTGTAGCGGAATCTGCTGCGCTATATAAGACACTGTAACGGAATCTGCTGCGCTATATAAGACACTGTAACGGAATCTGCTGCGATATATAAGACACTGTAACGGAATCTGCTGCGCTATATAAGACACTGTAACGGAATCTGCTGCACTATATAAGACGCTGTGACGGAATCTGCTGCGCTATATAAGACACTGTAACGGAATCTACTGCGCTATATAAGACGCTGTAAAGGAATATGCTGCGCTATATAAGACGCTGTAACGGAATCTGCTGCGCTATATAAAACGCTGTAACGGAATCTGCTGCGTTATATAAAACACTGTAACGGAATCTACTAACACGCATAATGCCCCCCCATAGTGCCACACGCATAATGCCCCCCCATAGTGCCACGCGCATAATGCCCCCATAGTGCCACATGCATAATGCCCCCATAGTGCCAAATGCATAATGCCCCTGTAGTACTACATACATAATGCCCCCTCAGTATTGCCACATACACATATGCCCCCATAGTGCCACCTACACACATGCACCCATACACAGTGGCAGTTGGCAGTGCTGCAGCTTACACTGCATGTCACACAGCCTGGGGCAGAGGAAGAAGAGAGGGGACAGAGTTACCTGGAGTCGGCAGAGGGTGGAACTGAGGTGCTGGGCAGAGGGTGCCTAGCTGCTGCATGGACAAAGCTGGCAGGGCAGGTAGTTTCTAGATCACATGCAGGGCCGTGGACGGAGGTGCCGGGCGGAAGGGGGACGAAATGATAGCTGCCGGGCTGATTGGGCGGAGCTTCTACTGCTAGGCAGAGGAAGGACGAAGCTCCCGTCCTCCTGCTGCCGCAGACGGACACGTGGGGGACAGAGCTCTGTTTTCATGCTGGGAGCTCGCTGCCGGCTGCCGCAGCACTATACATAAAAAAAAAACAGCTACATCCGTGTCAGCGGCAGCGGGCTCCATTAACTCCTCGGGCACCGGCAGTATCCTTTGCGGAGGGGGGGCGGGCCGGCGGCGCCATTCCACCAATCGGCGCCCGGAGCGTGAGCTCCGGTGGCTCCGCCCTCCCTACGCCTCTGCTGGTTACAGCATGAAGCGAATGCATGTGAATATACAAAGGTGCATTGCATTAAACAAGTCCAATGAGCGTGAAAAAAATGGCCGGCCTGCCTGCTTTCATCCATCATTTGTTCTAAATTTATAATTAATCAATGAGCTGAGGTGGAGTCTTAGCCAGTGGTACCATCAGGGGTGTGTAATGCACTTTAGGGTAGACAGCCAATCAGCTGCCAGATTCAATCTGTCAATCAAACACAGCAGCCAATCAGAGAGCTGGCCATTGATCAGCAGGCCCTTTATGACATCACAGACAGACCCTAGGAACTCTCTGTGCTTGTCTGCTGGCTGGCTGTCAGTTGGTTGGGTGGGCGGCAGAGGGGGAGGATGTACGTCTCGTATCTCCTGAAAATTGCGGTTTTTCGGCGTTTCCGGAAAAAGTCGCGGTCCGACGCGCAAAAGTGGGGTATCGTAGAAATCGCCTTTTAAAGACGCACCTTTCTGGCCCCACAAAAATGGGCATTTCAAATTAGAAACAAGTCAAATGAACAAAATAGTGTGAATAAGTAAGTATTTCAGGGGTGAGTTAGCAGGTTATTGGGGTAGTAAGTCCTGATTTTTTTGGAGGTTGCAGTGACCACTACGCCATTCAAAATAGGCAGGCTTTAGCATAAGCAGTTAGGCCCCGTAGGATGATTTTAGCTAAAATGTGCCCCAAACACTCAAACCGGCTTGTATCTTGCAATGGAAAATATGGGAAACATGACTTAGACAGCAAATGATACACTGTATGCCATGTTTCCAAATTTTTATGCACAGTGGTTACAGCATGAAGCGAATGCATGTGAATATACAAAGGTGCATTGCATTAAACAAGTCCAATGAGCGTGAAAAAAATGGCCGGCCTGCCTGCTTTCATCCATCATTTGTTCTAAATTTATAATTAATCAATGAGCTGAGGTGGAGTCTTAGCCAGTGGTACCATCAGGGGTGTGTAATGCACTTTAGGGTAGACAGCCAATCAGCTGCCAGATTCAATCTGTCAATCAAACACAGCAGCCAATCAGAGAGCTGGCCATTGATCAGCAGGCCCCTTATGACATCACAGACAGACCCACGGAACTCTCTGTGCTTGTCTGCTGGCTGGCTGTCAGTTGGGTGGGTGGGCGGCAGAGGGGGAGGATGTACGTCTCGTTTCTCCTGGAAATTGCGGTTTTTCGGCGTTTCCGGAAAAAGTCGCGGTCCGACGCGCAAAAGTGGGGTATCGTAGAAATCGCCTTTTAAAGACGCACCTTTCTGGCCCCACAAAAATGGGCATTTCAAATTAGAAACAAGTCAAATGAACAAAACAGTGTGAATAAGTAAGTATTTCAGGGGTGAGTTAGCAGGTTATTGGGGTAGTAAGTCCTGATTTTTTTGGAGGTTGCAGTGACCACTACGCCATTCAAAATAGGCAGGCTTTAGCATAAGCAGTTAGGCCCCGTAGGATGATTTTAGCTAAAATGTGCCCCAAACACTCAAACCGGCTTGTATCTTGCAATGGAAAATATGGGAAACATGACTTAGACAGCAAATGATACACTGTATGCCATGTTTCCAAATTTTTATGCACAGTGGTTACAGCATGAAGCGAATGCATGTGAATATACAAAGGTGCATTGCATTAAACAAGTCCAATGAGCGTGAAAAAAATGGCCGGCCTGCCTGCTTTCATCCATCATTTGTTCTAAATTTATAATTAATCAATGAGCTGAGGTGGAGTCTTAGCCAGTGGTACCATCAGGGGTGTGTAATGCACTTTAGGGTAGACAGCCAATCAGCTGCCAGATTCAATCTGTCAATCAAACACAGCAGCCAATCAGAGAGCTGGCCATTGATCAGCAGGCCCTTTATGACATCACAGGCAGACCCACGGAACTCTCTGTGCTTGTCTGCTGGCTGGCTGTCAGTTGGGTGGGTGGGCGGCAGAGGGGGAGGATGTACGTCTCGTTTCTCCTGAAAATTGCGGTTTTTCGGCGTTTCCGGAAAAAGTCGCGGTCCGACGCGCAAAAGTGGGGTATCGTAGAATTCGCCTTTTAAAGACGCACCTTTCTGGCCCCACAAAAATGGGCATTTCAAATTAGAAACAAGTCAAATGAACAAAATAGTGTGAATAAGTAAGTATTTCAGGGGTGAGTTAGCAGGTTATTGGGGTAGTAAGTCCTGATTTTTTTGGAGGTTGCAGTGACCACTACGCCATTCAAAATAGGCAGGCTTTAGCATAAGCAGTTAGGCTCCGTAGGATGATTTTAGCTAAAATGTGCCCCAAACACTCAAACCGGCTTGTATCTTGCAATGGAAAATATGGGAAACATGACTTAGACAGCAAATGATACACTGTATGCCATGTTTCCAAATTTTTATGCACAGTGGTTACAGCATGAAGCGAATGCATGTGAATATACAAAGGTGCATTGCATTAAACAAGTCCAATGAGCGTGAAAAAAATGGCCGGCCTGCCTGCTTTCATCCATCATTTGTTCTAAATTTATAATTAATCAATGAGCTGAGGTGGAGTCTTAGCCAGTGGTACCATCAGGGGTGTGTAATGCACTTTAGGGTAGACAGCCAATCAGCTGCCAGATTCAATCTGTCAATCAAACACAGCAGCCAATCAGAGAGCTGGCCATTGATCAGCAGGCCCTTTATGACATCACAGACAGACCCACGGAACTCTCTGTGCTTGTCTGCTGGCTGGCTGTCAGTTGGGTGGGTGGGCGGCAGAGGGGGAGGATGTACGTCTCGTTTCTCCTGAAAATTGCAGTTTTTCGGCGTTTCCGGAAAAAGTCGCGGTCCGACGCGCAAAAGTGGGGTATCGTAGAATTCGCCTTTTAAAGACGCACCTTTCTGGCCCCACAAAAATGGGCATTTCAAATTAGAAACAAGTCAAATGAACAAAATAGTGTGAATAAGTAAGTATTTCAGGGGTGAGTTAGCAGGTTATTGGGGTAGTAAGTCCTGATTTTTTTGGAGGTTGCAGTGACCACTACGCCATTCAAAATAGGCAGGCTTTAGCATAAGCAGTTAGGCCCCGTAGGATGATTTTAGCTAAAATGTGCCCCAAACACTCAAACCGGCTTGTATCTTGCAATGGAAAATATGGGAAACATGACTTAGACAGCAAATGATACACTGTATGCCATGTTTCCAAATATTTATGCACAGTGGTTACAGCATGAAGCGAATGCATGTGAATATACAAAGGTGCATTGCATTAAACAAGTCCAATGAGCGTGAAAAAAATGGCCGGCCTGCCTGCTTTCATCCATCATTTGTTCTAAATTTATAATTAATCAATGAGCTGAGGTGGAGTCTTAGCCAGTGGTACCATCAGGGGTGTGTAATGCACTTTAGGGTAGACAGCCAATCAGCTGCCAGATTCAATCTGTCAATCAAACACAGCAGCCAATCAGAGAGCTGGCCATTGATCAGCAGGCCCTTTATGACATCACAGACAGACCCACGGAACTCTCTGTGCTTGTCTGCTGGCTGGCTGTCAGTTGGGTGGGTGGGCGGCAGAGGGGGAGGATGTACGTCTCGTTTCTCCTGAAAATTGCGGTTTTTCGGAGTTTCCGGAAAAAGTCGCGGTCCGACGTGCAAAAGTGGGGTATCGTAGAAATCGCCTTTTAAAGACGCACCTTTCTGGCCCCACAAAAATGGGCATTTCAAATTAGAAACAAGTCAAATGAACAAAATAGTGTGAATAAGTAAGTATTTCAGGGGTGAGTTAGCAGGTTATTGGGGTAGTAAGTCCTGATTTTTTTGGAGGTTGCAGTGACCACTACGCCATTCAAAATAGGCAGGCTTTAGCATAAGCAGTTAGGCTCCGTAGGATGATTTTAGCTAAAATGTGCCCCAAACACTCAAACCGGCTTGTATCTTGCAATGGAAAATATGGGAAACATGACTTAGACAGCAAATGATACACTGTATGCCATGTTTCCAAATTTTTATGCACAGTGGTTACAGCATGAAGCGAATGCATGTGAATATACAAAGGTGCATTGCATTAAACAAGTCCAATGAGCGTGAAAAAAATGGCGGGCCTGCCTGCTTTCATCCATCATTTGTTCTAAATTTATAATTAATCAATGAGCTGAGGTGGAGTCTTAGCCAGTGGTACCATCAGGGGTGTGTAATGCACTTTAGGGTAGACAGCCAATCAGCTGCCAGATTCAATCTGTCAATCAAACACAGCAGCCAATCAGAGAGCTGGCCATTGATCAGCAGGCCCTTTATGACATCACAGACAGACCCACGGAACTCTCTGTGCTTGTCTGCTGGCTGGCTGTCAGTTGGGTGGGTGGGCGGCAGAGGGGGAGGATGTACGTCTCGTTTCTCCTGAAAATTGCGGTTTTTCGGCGTTTCCGGAAAAAGTCGCGTTCCGACGCGCAAAAGTGGGGTATCGTAGAAATCGCCTTTTAAAGACGCACCTTTCTGGCCCCACAAAAATGGGCATTTCAAATTAGAAACAAGTCAAATGAACAAAATAGTGTGAATAAGTAAGTATTTCAGGGGTGAGTTAGCAGGTTATTGGGGTAGTAAGTCCTGATTTTTTGGGAGGTTGCAGTGACCACTACGCCATTCAAAATAGGCAGGCTTTAGCATAAGCAGTTAGGCCCCGTAGGATGATTTTAGCTAAAATGTGCCCCAAACACTCAAACCGGCTTGTATCTTGCAATGGAAAATATGGGAAACATGACTTAGACAGCAAATGATACACTGTATGCCATGTTTCCAAATTTTTATGCACAGTGGTTACAGCATGAAGCGAATGCATGTGAATATACAAAGGTGCATTGCATTAAACAAGTCCAATGAGCGTGAAAAAAATGGCCGGCCTGCCTGCTTTCATCCATCATTTGTTCTAAATTTATAATTAATCAATGAGCTGAGGTGGAGTCTTAGCCAGTGGTACCATCAGGGGTGTGTAATGCACTTTAGGGTAGACAGCCAATCAGCTGCCAAATTCAATCAGTCAATCAAACACAGCAGCCAATCAGAGAGCTGGCCATTGATCAGCAGGCCCTTTATGAACAAAATAGGCCCTTTATGAACAAAATAGTGTGAATAAGTAAGTATTTCAGGGGTGAGTTAGCAGGTTATTGGGGTAGTAAGTCCTGATTTTTTTGGAGGTTGCAGTGACCACTACGCCATTCAAAATAGGCAGGCTTTAGCATAAGCAGTTAGGCCCCGTAGGATGATTTTAGCTAAAATGTGCCCCAAACACTCAAACCGGCTTGTATCTTGCAATGGAAAATATGGGAAACATGACTTAGACAGCAAATGATACACTGTATGCCATGTTTCCAAATTTTTATGCACAGTGGTTACAGCATGAAGCGAATGCATGTGAATATACAAAGGTGCATTGCATTAAACAAGTCCAATGAGCGTGAAAAAAATGGCCGGCCTGCCTGCTTTCATCCATCATTTGTTCTAAATTTATAATTAATCAATGAGCTGAGGTGGAGTCTTAGCCAGTGGTACCATCAGGGGTGTGTAATGCACTTTAGGGTAGACAGCCAATCAGCTGCCAGATTCAATCTGTCAATCAAACACAGTAGCCAATCAGAGAGCTGGCCATTGATCAGCAGGCCCTTTATGACATCACAGACAGACCCACGGAACTCTCTGTGCTTGTCTGCTGGCTGGCTGTCAGTTGGGTGGGTGGGCGGCAGAGGGGGAGGATGTACGTCTCGTTTCTCCTGAAAATTGCGGTTTTTCGGCGTTTCCGGAAAAAGTCGCGGTCCGACGCGCAAAAGTGGGGTATCGTAGAAATCGCCTTTTAAAGACGCACCTTTCTGGCCCCACAAAAATGGGCATTTCAAATTAGAAACAAGTCAAATGAACAAAACAGTGTGAATAAGTAAGTATTTCAGGGGTGAGTTAGCAGGTTATTGGGGTAGTAAGTCCTGATTTTTTTGGAGGTTGCAGTGACCACTACGCCATTCAAAATAGGCAGGCTTTAGCATAAGCAGTTAGGCCCCGTAGGATGATTTTAGCTAAAATGTGCCCCAAACACTCAAACCGGCTTGTATCTTGCAATGGAAAATATGGGAAACATGACTTAGACTGCAAATGATACACTGTATGCCATGTTTCCAAATTTTTATGCACAGTGGTTACAGCATGAAGCGAATGCATGTGAATATACAAAGGTGCATTGCATTAAACAAGTCCAATGAGCGTGAAAAAAATGGCCGGCCTGCCTGCTTTCATCCATCATTTGTTCTAAATTTATAATTAATCAATGAGCTGAGGTGGAGTCTTAGCCAGTGGTACCATCAGGGGTGTGTAATGCACTTTAGGGTAGACAGCCAATCAGCTGCCAGATTCAATCTGTCAATCAAACACAGCAGCCAATCAGAGAGCTGGCCATTGATCAGCAGGCCCTTTATGACATCACAGACAGACCCACGGAACTCTCTGTGCTTGTCTGCTGGCTGGCTGTCAGTTGGTTGGGTGGGCGGCAGAGGGGGAGGATGTACGTCTCGTTTCTCCTGAAAATTGCGGTTTTTCGGCGTTTCCGGAAAAAGTCGCGGTCCGACGCGCAAAAGTGGGGTATCGTAGAAATCGCCTTTTAAAGACGCACCTTTCTGGCTCCACAAAAATGGGCATTTCAAATTAGAAACAAGTCAAATGAACAAAATAGTGTGAATAAGTAAGTATTTCAGGGGTGAGTTAGCAGGTTATTGGGGTAGTAAGTCCTGATTTTTTTGGAGGTTGCAGTGACCACTACGCCATTCAAAATAGGCAGGCTTTAGCATAAGCAGTTAGGCCCCGTAGGATGATTTTAGCTAAAATGTGCCCCAAACACTCAAACCGGCTTGTATCTTGCAATGGAAAAAATGGGAAACATGACTTAGACAGCAAATGATACACTGTATGCCATGTTTCCAAATTTTTATGCACAGTGGTTACAGCATGAAGCGAATGCATGTGAATATACAAAGGTGCATTGCATTAAACAAGTCCAATGAGCGTGAAAAAAATGGCCGGCCTGCCTGCTTTCATCCATCATTTGTTCTAAATTTATAATTAATCAATGAGCTGAGGTGGAGTCTTAGCCAGTGGTACCATCAGGGGTGTGTAATGCACTTTAGGGTAGACAGCCAATCAGCTGCCAGATTCAATCTGTCAATCAAACACAGCAGCCAATCAGAGAGCTGGCCATTGATCAGCAGGCCCCTTATGACATCACAGACAGACCCACGGAACTCTCTGTGCTTGTCTGCTGGCTGGCTGTCAGTTGGGTGGGTGGGCGGCAGAGGGGGAGGATGTACGTCTCGTTTCTCCTGAAAATTGCGGTTTTTCGGCGTTTCCGGAAAAAGTCGCGGTCCGACGCGCAAAAGTGGGGTATCGTAGAAATCGCCTTTTAAAGACGCACCTTTCTGGCCCCACAAAAATGGGCATTTCAAATTAGAAACAAGTCAAATGAACAAAATAGTGTGAATAAGTAAGTATTTCAGGGGTGAGTTAGCAGGTTATTGGGGTAGTAAGTCCTGATTTTTTTGGAGGTTGCAGTGACCACTACGCCATTCAAAATAGGCAGGCTTTAGCATAAGCAGTTAGGCCCCGTAGGATGATTTTAGCTAAAATGTGCCCCAAACACTCAAACCGGCTTGTATCTTGCAATGGAAAATATGGGAAACATGACTTAGACAGCAAATGATACACTGTATGCCATGTTTCCAAATTTTTATGCACAGTGGTTACAGCATGAAGCGAATGCATGTGAATATACAAAGGTGCATTGCATTAAACAAGTCCAATGAGCGTGAAAAAAATGGCCGGCCTGCCTGCTTTCATCCATCATTTGTTCTAAATTTCTAATTAATCAATGAGCTGAGGTGGAGTCTTAGCCAGTGGTACCATCAGGGGTGTGTAATGCACTTTAGGGTAGACAGCCAATCAGCTGCCAGATTCAATCTGTCAATAAACACAGCAGCCAATCAGAGAGCTGGCCATTGATCAGCAGGCCCTTTATGACATCACAGACAGACCCACGGAACTCTCTGTGCTTGTCTGCTGGCTGGCTGTCAGTTGGGTGGGTGGGCGGCAGAGGGGGAGGATGTACGTCTCGTTTCTCCTGAAAATTGCGGTTTTTCGGCGTTTCCGGAAAAAGTCGCGGTCCGACGCGCAAAAGTGGGGTATCGTAGAATTCGCCTTTTAAAGACGCACCTTTCTGGCCCCACAAAAATGGGCATTTCAAATTAGAAACAAGTCAAATGAACAAAATAGTGTGAATAAGTAAGTATTTCAGGGGTGAGTTAGCAGGTTATTGGGGTAGTAAGTCCTGATTTTTTTGGAGGTTGCAGTGACCACTACGCCATTCAAAATAGGCAGGCTTTAGCATAAGCAGTTAGGCCCCGTAGGATGATTTTAGCTAAAATGTGCCCCAAACACTCAAACCGGCTTGTATCTTGCAATGGAAAATATGGGAAACATGACTTAGACAGCAAATGATACACTGTATGCCATGTTTCCAAATTTTTATGCACAGTGGTTACAGCATGAAGCGAATGCATGTGAATATACAAAGGTGCATTGCATTAAACAAGTCCAATGAGCGTGAAAAAAATGGCCGGCCTGCCTGCTTTCATCCATCATTTGTTCTAAATTTATAATTAATCAATGAGCTGAGGTGGAGTCTTAGCCAGTGGTACCATCAGGGGTGTGTAATGCACTTTAGGGTAGACAGCCAATCAGCTGCCAGATTCAATCTGTCAATCAAACACAGCAGCCAATCAGAGAGCTGGCCATTGATCAGCAGGCCCTTTATGACATCACAGACAGACCCACGGAACTCTCTGTGCTTGTCTGCTGGCTGGCTGTCAGTTGGGTGGGTGGGCGGCAGAGGGGGAGGATGTACGTCTCGTTTCTCCTGAAAATTGCGGTTTTTCGGAGGTTCCGGAAAAAGTCGCGGTCCGACGTGCAAAAGTGGGGTATCGTAGAAATCGCCTTTTAAAGACGCACCTTTCTGGCCCCACAAAAATGGGCATTTCAAATTAGAAACAAGTCAAATGAACAAAATAGTGTGAATAAGTAAGTATTTCAGGGGTGAGTTAGCAGGTTATTGGGGTAGTAAGTCCTGATTTTTTTGGAGGTTGCAGTGACCACTACGCCATTCAAAATAGGCAGGCTTTAGCATAAGCAGTTAGGCCCCGTAGGATGATTTTAGCTAAAATGTGCCCCAAACACTCAAACCGGCTTGTATCTTGCAATGGAAAATATGGGAAACATGACTTAGACAGAAAATGATACACTGTATGCCATGTTTCCAAATTTTTATGCACAGTGGTTACAGCATGAAGCGAATGCATGTGAATATACAAAGGTGCATTGCATTAAACAAGTCCAATGAGCGTGAAAAAAATGGCCGGCCTGCCTGCTTTCATCCATCATTTGTTCTAAATTTATAATTAATCAATGAGCTGAGGTGGAGTCTTAGCCAGTGGTACCATCAGGGGTGTGTAATGCACTTTAGGGTAGACAGCCAATCAGCTGCCAGATTCAATCTGTCAATCAAACACAGCAGCCAATCAGAGAGCTGGCCATTGATCAGCAGGCCCTTTATGACATCACAGACAGACCCACGGAACTCTCTGTGCTTGTCTGCTGGCTGGCTGTCAGTTGGGTGGGTGGGCGGCAGAGGGGGAGGATGTACGTCTCGTTTCTCCTGAAAATTGCGGTTTTTCGGCGTTTCCGGAAAAAGTCGCGGTCCGACGCGCAAAAGTGGGGTATCGTAGAAATCGCCTTTTAAAGACGCACCTTTCTGGCCCCACAAAAATGGGCATTTCAAATTAGAAACAAGTCAAATGAACAAAATAGTGTGAATAAGTAAGTATTTCAGGGGTGAGTTAGCAGGTTATTGGGGTAGTAAGTCCTGATTTTTTTGGAGGTTGCAGTGACCACTACGCCATTCAAAATAGGCAGGCTTTAGCATAAGCAGTTAGGCCCCGTAGGATGATTTTAGCTAAAATGTGCCCCAAACACTCAAACCGGCTTGTATCTTGCAATGGAAAATATGGGAAACATGACTTAGACAGCAAATGATACACTGTATGCCATGTTTCCAAATTTTTATGCACAGTGGTTACAGCATGAAGCGAATGCATGTGAATATACAAAGGTGCATTGCATTAAACAAGTCCAATGAGCGTGAAAAAAATGGCCGGCCTGCCTGCTTTCATCCATCATTTGTTCTAAATTTATAATTAATCAATGAGCTGAGGTGGAGTCTTAGCCAGTGGTACCATCAGGGGTGTGTAATGCACTTTAGGGTAGACAGCCAATCAGCTGCCAGATTCAATCTGTCAATCAAACACAGCAGCCAATCAGAGAGCTGGCCATTGATCAGCAGGCCCTTTATGACATCACAGACAGACCCACGGAACTCTCTGTGCTTGTCTGCTGGCTGGCTGTCAGTTGGGTGGGTGGGCGGCAAAGGGGGAGGATGTACGTCTCGTTTCTCCTGAAAATTGCGGTTTTTCGGCGTTTCCGGAAAAAGTCGCGGTCCGACGCGCAAAAGTGGGGTATCGTAGAAATCGCCTTTTAAAGACGCACCTTTCTGGCCCCACAAAAATGGGCATTTCAAATTAGAAACAAGTCAAATGAACAAAATAGTGTGAATAAGTAAGTATTTCAGGGGTGAGTTAGCAGGTTATTGGGGTAGTAAGTCCTGATTTTTTTGGAGGTTGCAGTGACCACTACGCCATTCAAAATAGGCAGGCTTTAGCATAAGCAGTTAGGCCCCGTAGGATGATTTTAGCTAAAATGTGCCCCAAACACTCAAACCGGCTTGTATCTTGCAATGGAAAATATGGGAAACATGACTTAGACAGCAAATGATACACTGTATGCCATGTTTCCAAATTTTTATGCACAGTGGTTACAGCATGAAGCGAATGCATGTGAATATACAAAGGTGCATTGCATTAAACAAGTCCAATGAGCGTGAAAAAAATGGCCGGCCTGCCTGCTTTCATCCATCATTTGTTCTAAATTTATAATTAATCAATGAGCTGAGGTGGAGTCTTAGCCAGTGGTACCATCAGGGGTGTGTAATGCACTTTAGGGTAGACAGCCAATCAGCTGCCAGATTCAATCTGTCAATCAAACACAGCAGCCAATCAGAGAGCTGGCCATTGATCAGCAGGCCCTTTATGACATCACAGGCAGACCCACGGAACTCTCTGTGCTTGTCTGCTGGCTGGCTGTCAGTTGGGTGGGTGGGCGGCAGAGGGGGAGGATGTACGTCTCGTTTCTCCTGAAAATTGCGGTTTTTCGGCGTTTTCGGAAAAAGTCGCGGTCCGACGCGCAAAAGTGGGGTATCGTAGAAATCGCCTTTTAAAGACGCACCTTTCTGGCCCCACAAAAATGGGCATTTCAAATTAGAAACAAGTCAAATGAACAAAATAGTGTGAATAAGTAAGTATTTCAGGGGTGAGTTAGCAGGTTATTGGGGTAGTAAGTCCTGATTTTTTTGGAGGTTGCAGTGACCACTACGCCATTCAAAATAGGCAGGCTTTAGCATAAGCAGTTAGGCCCCGTAGGATGATTTTAGCTAAAATGTGCCCCAAACACTCAAACCGGCTTGTATCTTGCAATGGAAAATATGGGAAACATGACTTAGACAGCAAATGATACACTGTATGCCATGTTTCCAAATTTTTATGCACAGTGGTTACAGCATGAAGCGAATGCATGTGAATATACAAAGGTGCATTGCATTAAAAAAGTCCAATGAGCGTGAAAAAAATGGCCGGCCTGCCTGCTTTCATCCATCATTTGTTCTAAATTTATAATTAATCAATGAGCTGAGGTGGAGTCTTAGCCAGTGGTACCATCAGGGGTGTGTAATGCACTTTAGGGTAGACAGCCAATCAGCTGCCAAATTCTATCTGTCAATCAAACACAGCAGCCAATCAGAGAGCTGGCCATTGATCAGCAGGCCCTTTATGACATCACAGACAGACCCACGGAACTCTCTGTGCTTGTCTGCTGGCTGGCTGTCAGTTGGGTGGGTGGGCGGCAGAGGGGGAACATGTACGTCTTGTTTCTCCTGAAAATTGCGGTTTTTCGGCGTTTCCGGAAAAAGTCGCGGTCCGACGCGCAAAAGTGGGGTATCGTAGAAATCGCCTTTTAAAGACGCACCTTTCTGGCCCCACAAAAATGGGCATTTCAAATTAGAAACAAGTCAAATGAACAAAATAGTGTGAATAAGTAAGTATTTCAGGGGTGAGTTAGCAGGTTATTGGGGTAGTAAGTCCTGATTTTTTTGGAGATTGCAGTGACCACTACGCCATTCAAAATAGGCAGGCTTTAGCATAAGCAGTTAGGCCCCGTAGGATGATTTTAGCTAAAATGTGAACCAAACACTCAAACCGGCTTGTATCTTGCAATGGAAAATATGGGAAACATGACTTAGACAGCAAATGATACACTGTATGCCATGTTTCCAAATTTTTATGCACAGTGGTTACAGCATGAAGCGAATGCATGTGAATATACAAAGGTGCATTGCACTAAACAAGTCCAATGAGCGTGAAAAAAATGGCCGGCCTGCCTGCTTTCATCTATCATTTGTTCTAAATTTATAATTAATCAATGAGCTGAGGTGGAGTCTTAGCCAGTGGTACCATCAGGGGTGTGTAATGCACTTTAGCGTAGACAGCCAATCAGCTGTTAGATTCAATCTGTCAATCAAACATAGCAGCCAATCAGAGAGCTGGCCATTGATCAGCAGGCCCTTTATGACATCACAGACAGACCCACGGAACTCTCTGTGCTTGTCTGCTGGCTGGCTGTCAGTTGGGTGGGTGGGCGGCAGAGGGGGAGGATGTACGTCTCGTTTCTCCTGAAAATTGCGGTTTTTCGGCGTTTCCGGAAAAAGTCGCGGTCCGACGCGCAAAAGTGGGGTATCGTAGAAATCGCCTTTTAAAGACGCACCTTTCTGGCCCCACAAAAATGGGCATTTCAAATTAGAAACAAGTCAAATGAACAAAATAGTGTGAATAAGTAAGTATTTCAGGGGTGAGTTAGCAGGTTATTGGGGTAGTAAGTCCTGATTTTTTTGGAGGTTGCAGTGACCACTACGCCATTCAAAATAGGCAGGCTTTAGCATAAGCAGTTAGGCCCCGTAGGATGATTTTAGCTAAAATGTGCCCCAAACACTCAAACCGGCTTGTATCTTGCAATGGAAAATATGGGAAACATGACTTAGACAGCAAATGATACACTGTATGCCATGTTTCCAAATTTTTATGCACAGTGGTTACAGCATGAAGCGAATGCATGTGAATATACAAAGGTGCATTGCATTAAACAAGTCCAATGAGCGTGAAAAAAATGGCCGGCCTGCCTGCTTTCATCCATCATTTGTTCTAAATTTATAATTAATCAATGAGCTGAGGTGGAGTCTTAGCCAGTGGTACCATCAGGGGTGTGTAATGCACTTTAGGGTAGACAGCCAATCAGCTGCCAGATTCAATCTGTCAATCAAACACAGCAGCCAATCAGAGAGCTGGCCATTGATCAGCAGGCCCTTTATGACATCACAGACAGACCCACGGAACTCTCTGTGCTTGTCTGCTGGCTGGCTGTCAGTTGGGTGGGTGGGCGGCAAAGGGGGAGGATGTACGTCTCGTTTCTCCTGAAAATTGCGGTTTTTCGGCGTTTCCGGAAAAAGTCGCGGTCCGACGCGCAAAAGTGGGGTATCGTAGAAATCGCCTTTTAAAGACGCACCTTTCTGGCCCCACAAAAATGGGCATTTCAAATTAGAAACAAGTCAAATGAACAAAATAGTGTGAATAAGTAAGTATTTCAGGGGTGAGTTAGCAGGTTATTGGGGTAGTAAGTCCTGATTTTTTTGGAGGTTGCAGTGACCACTACGCCATTCAAAATAGGCAGGCTTTAGCATAAGCAGTTAGGCCCCGTAGGATGATTTTAGCTAAAATGTGCCCCAAACACTCAAACCGGCTTGTATCTTGCAATGGAAAATATGGGAAACATGACTTAGACAGCAAATGATACACTGTATGCCATGTTTCCAAATTTTTATGCACAGTGGTTACAGCATGAAGCGAATGCATGTGAATATACAAAGGTGCATTGCATTAAAAAAGTCCAATGAGCGTGAAAAAAATGGCCGGCCTGCCTGCTTTCATCCATCATTTGTTCTAAATTTATAATTAATCAATGAGCTGAGGTGGAGTCTTAGCCAGTGGTACCATCAGGGGTGTGTAATGCACTTTAGGGTAGACAGCCAATCAGCTGCCAAATTCTATCTGTCAATCAAACACAGCAGCCAATCAGAGAGCTGGCCATTGATCAGCAGGCCCTTTATGACATCACAGACAGACCCACGGAACTCTCTGTGCTTGTCTGCTGGCTGGCTGTCAGTTGGGTGGGTGGGCGGCAGAGGGGGAACATGTACGTCTTGTTTCTCCTGAAAATTGCGGTTTTTCGGCGTTTCCGGAAAAAGTCGCGGTCCGACGCGCAAAAGTGGGGTATCGTAGAAATCGCCTTTTAAAGACGCACCTTTCTGGCCCCACAAAAATGGGCATTTCAAATTAGAAACAAGTCAAATGAACAAAATAGTGTGAATAAGTAAGTATTTCAGGGGTGAGTTAGCAGGTTATTGGGGTAGTAAGTCCTGATTTTTTTGGAGATTGCAGTGACCACTACGCCATTCAAAATAGGCAGGCTTTAGCATAAGCAGTTAGGCCCCGTAGGATGATTTTAGCTAAAATGTGAACCAAACACTCAAACCGGCTTGTATCTTGCAATGGAAAATATGGGAAACATGACTTAGACAGCAAATGATACACTGTATGCCATGTTTCCAAATTTTTATGCACAGTGGTTACAGCATGAAGCGAATGCATGTGAATATACAAAGGTGCATTGCACTAAACAAGTCCAATGAGCGTGAAAAAAATGGCCGGCCTGCCTGCTTTCATCTATCATTTGTTCTAAATTTATAATTAATCAATGAGCTGAGGTGGAGTCTTAGCCAGTGGTACCATCAGGGGTGTGTAATGCACTTTAGCGTAGACAGCCAATCAGCTGCCAGATTCAATCTGTCAATCAAACATAGCAGCCAATCAGAGAGCTGGCCATTGATCAGCAGGCCCTTTATGACATCACAGACAGACCCACGGAACTCTCTGTGCTTGTCTGCTGGCTGGCTGTCAGTTGGGTGGGTGGGCGGCAGAGGGGGAGGATGTACGTCTCGTTTCTCCTGAAAATTGCGGTTTTTCGGCGTTTCCGGAAAAAGTCGCGGTCCGACGCGCAAAAGTGGGGTATCGTAGAAATCGCCTTTTAAAGACGCACCTTTCTGGCCCCACAAAAATGGGCATTTCAAATTAGAAACAAGTCAAATGAACAAAATAGTGTGAATAAGTAAGTATTTCAGGGGTGAGTTAGCAGGTTATTGGGGTAGTAAGTCCTGATTTTTTTGGAGGTTGCAGTGACCACTACGCCATTCAAAATAGGCAGGCTTTAGCATAAGCAGTTAGGCCCCGTAGGATGATTTTAGCTAAAATGTGCCCCAAACACTCAAACCGGCTTGTATCTTGCAATGGAAAATATGGGAAACATGACTTAGACAGCAAATGATACACTGTATGCCATGTTTCCAAATTTTTATGCACAGTGGTTACAGCATGAAGCGAATGCATGTGAATATACAAAGGTGCATTGCATTAAACAAGTCCAATGAGCGTGAAAAAAATGGCCGGCCTGCCTGCTTTCATCCATCATTTGTTCTAAATTTATAATAAATCAATGAGCTGAGGTGGAGTCTTAGCCAGTGGTACCATCAGGGGTGTGTAATGCACTTTAGGGTAGACAGCCAATCAGCTGCCAGATTCAATCTGTCAATCAAACACAGCAGCCAATCAGAGAGCTGGCCATTGATCAGCAGGCCCTTTATGACATCACAGACAGACCCACGGAACTCTCTGTGCTTGTCTGCTGGCTGGCTGTCAGTTGGGTGGGTGGGCGGCAGAGGGGGAGGATGTACGTCTCGTTTCTCCTGAAAATTGCGTTTTTTCGGCGTTTCCGGAAAAAGTCGCGGTCCGACGCGCAAAAGTGGGGTATCGTAGAAATCGCCTTTTAAAGACGCACCTTTCTGGCCCCACAAAAATGGGCATTTCAAATTAGAAACAAGTCAAATGAACAAAATAGTGTGAATAAGTAAGTATTTCAGGGGTGAGTTAGCAGGTTATTGGGGTAGTAAGTCCTGATTTTTTTGGAGGTTGCAGTGACCACTACGCCATTCAAAATAGGCAGGCTTTAGCATAAGCAGTTAGGCCCCGTAGGATGATTTTAGCTAAAATGTGCCCCAAACACTCAAACCGGCTTGTATCTTGCAATGGAAAATATGGGAAACATGACTTAGACAGCAAATGATACACTGTATGCCATGTTTCCAAATTTTTATGCACAGTGGTTACAGCATGAAGCGAATGCATGTGAATATACAAAGGTGCATTGCATTAAACAAGTCCAATGAGCGTGAAAAAAATGGCCGGCCTGCCCGCTTTCATCCATCATTTGTTCTAAATTTATAATTAATCAATGAGCTGAGGTGGAGTCTTAGCCAGTGGTACCATCAGGGGTGTGTAATGAACTTTAGGGTAGACAGCCAATCAGCTGCCAGATTCAATCTGTCAATCAAACACAGCAGCCAATCAGAGAGCTGGCCATTGATCAGCAGGCCCTTTATGACATCACAGACAGACCCACGGAACTCTCTGTGCTTGTCTGCTGGCTGGCTGTCAGTTGGGTGGGTGGGCGGCAGAGGGGGAGGATGTACGTCTCGTTTCTCCTGAAAATTGCGGTTTTTCAGCGTTTCCGGAAAAAGTCGCGGTCCGACGCGCAAAAGTGGGGTATCGTAGAAATCGCCTTTTAAAGACGCACCTTTCTGGCCCCACAAAAATGGGCATTTCAAATTAGAAACAAGTCAAATGAACAAAATAGTGTGAATAAGTAAGTATTTCAGGGGTGAGTTAGCAGGTTATTGGGGTAGTAAGTCCTGATTTTTTTGGAGGTTGCAGTGACCACTACGCCATTCAAAATAGGCAGGCTTTAGCATAAGCAGTTAGGCCCCGTAGGATGATTTTAGCTAAAATGTGCCCCAAACACTCAAACCGGCTTGTATCTTGCAATGGAAAATATGGGAAACATGACTTAGACAGAAAATGATACACTGTATGCCATGTTTCCAAATTTTTATGCACAGTGGTTACAGCATGAAGCGAATGCATGTGAATATACAAAGGTGCATTGCATTAAACAAGTCCAATGAGCGTGAAAAAAATGGCCGGCCTGCCTGCTTTCATCCATCATTTGTTCTAAATTTATAATTAATCAATGAGCTGAGGTGGAGTCTTAGCCAGTGGTACCATCAGGGGTGTGTAATGCACTTTAGGGTAGACAGCCAATCAGCTGCCAGATTCAATCTGTCAATCAAACACAGCAGCCAATCAGAGAGCTGGCCATTGATCAGCAGGCCCTTTATGACATCACAGACAGACCCACGGAACTCTCTGTGCTTGTCTGCTGGCTGGCTGTCAGTTGGGTGGGTGGGCGGCAGAGGGGGAGGATGTACGTCTCGTTTCTCCTGAAAATTGCGGTTTTTCTGCGTTTCCGGAAAAAGTCGCGGTCCGACGTGCAAAAGTGGGGTATCGTAGAAATCGCCTTTTAAAGACGCACCTTTCTGGCCCCACAAAAATGGGCATTTCAAATTAGAAACAAGTCAAATGAACAAAATAGTGTGAATAAGTAAGTATTTTAGGGGTGAGTTAGCAGGTTATTGGGGTAGTAAGTCCTGATTTTTTTGGAGGTTGCAGTGACCACTACGCCATTCAAAATAGGCAGGCTTTAGCATAAGCAGTTAGGCCCCGTAGGATGATTTTAGCTAAAATGTGCCCCAAACACTCAAACCGGCTTGTATCTTGCAATGGAAAATATGGGAAACATGACTTAGACAGAAAATGATACACTGTATGCCATGTTTCCAAATTTTTATGCACAGTGGTTACAGCATGAAGCGAATGCATGTGAATATACAAAGGTGCATTGCATTAAACAAGTCCAATGAGCGTGAAAAAAATGTCCGGCCTGCCTGCTTTCATCCATCATTTGTTCTAAATTTATAATTAATCAATGAGCTGAGGTGGAGTCTTAGCCAGTGGTACCATCAGGGGTGTGTAATGCACTTTAGGGTAGACAGCCAATCAGCTGCCAGATTCAATCTGTCAATCAAACACAGCAGCCAATCAGAGAGCTGGCCATTGATCAGCAGGCCCTTTATGACATCACAGACAGACCCACGGAACTCTCTGTGCTTGTCTGCTGGCTGGCTGTCAGTTGGGTGGGTGGGCGGCAGAGGGGGAGGATGTACGTCTCGTTTCTCCTGAAAATTGCGTTTTTTCGGCGTTTCCGGAAAAAGTCGCGGTCCGACGCGCAAAAGTGGGGTATCGTAGAAATCGCCTTTTAAAGACGCACCTTTCTGGCCCCACAAAAATGGGCATTTCAAATTAGAAACAAGTCAAATGAACAAAATAGTGTGAATAAGTAAGTATTTCAGGGGTGAGTTAGCAGGTTATTGGGGTAGTAAGTCCTGATTTTTTTGGAGGTTGCAGTGACCACTACGCCATTCAAAATAGGCAGGCTTTAGCATAAGCAGTTAGGCCCCGTAGGATGATTTTAGCTAAAATGTGCCCCAAACACTCAAACCGGCTTGTATCTTGCAATGGAAAATATGGGAAACATGACTTAGACAGCAAATGATACACTGTATGCCATGTTTCCAAATTTTTATGCACAGTGGTTACAGCATGAAGCGAATGCATGTGAATATACAAAGGTGCATTGCATTAAACAAGTCCAATGAGCGTGAAAAAAATGGCCGGCCTGCCCGCTTTCATCCATCATTTGTTCTAAATTTATAATTAATCAATGAGCTGAGGTGGAGTCTTAGCCAGTGGTACCATCAGGGGTGTGTAATGAACTTTAGGGTAGACAGCCAATCAGCTGCCAGATTCAATCTGTCAATCAAACACAGCAGCCAATCAGAGAGCTGGCCATTGATCAGCAGGCCCTTTATGACATCACAGACAGACCCACGGAACTCTCTGTGCTTGTCTGCTGGCTGGCTGTCAGTTGGGTGGGTGGGCGGCAGAGGGGGAGGATGTACGTCTCGTTTCTCCTGAAAATTGCGGTTTTTCAGCGTTTCCGGAAAAAGTCGCGGTCCGACGCGCAAAAGTGGGGTATCGTAGAAATCGCCTTTTAAAGACGCACCTTTCTGGCCCCACAAAAATGGGCATTTCAAATTAGAAACAAGTCAAATGAACAAAATAGTGTGAATAAGTAAGTATTTCAGGGGTGAGTTAGCAGGTTATTGGGGTAGTAAGTCCTGATTTTTTTGGAGGTTGCAGTGACCACTACGCCATTCAAAATAGGCAGGCTTTAGCATAAGCAGTTAGGCCCCGTAGGATGATTTTAGCTAAAATGTGCCCCAAACACTCAAACCGGCTTGTATCTTGCAATGGAAAATATGGGAAACATGACTTAGACAGAAAATGATACACTGTATGCCATGTTTCCAAATTTTTATGCACAGTGGTTACAGCATGAAGCGAATGCATGTGAATATACAAAGGTGCATTGCATTAAACAAGTCCAATGAGCGTGAAAAAAATGGCCGGCCTGCCTGCTTTCATCCATCATTTGTTCTAAATTTATAATTAATCAATGAGCTGAGGTGGAGTCTTAGCCAGTGGTACCATCAGGGGTGTGTAATGCACTTTAGGGTAGACAGCCAATCAGCTGCCAGATTCAATCTGTCAATCAAACACAGCAGCCAATCAGAGAGCTGGCCATTGATCAGCAGGCCCTTTATGACATCACAGACAGACCCACGGAACTCTCTGTGCTTGTCTGCTGGCTGGCTGTCAGTTGGGTGGGTGGGCGGCAGAGGGGGAGGATGTACGTCTCGTTTCTCCTGAAAATTGCGGTTTTTCTGCGTTTCCGGAAAAAGTCGCGGTCCGACGTGCAAAAGTGGGGTATCGTAGAAATCGCCTTTTAAAGACGCACCTTTCTGGCCCCACAAAAATGGGCATTTCAAATTAGAAACAAGTCAAATGAACAAAATAGTGTGAATAAGTAAGTATTTTAGGGGTGAGTTAGCAGGTTATTGGGGTAGTAAGTCCTGATTTTTTTGGAGGTTGCAGTGACCACTACGCCATTCAAAATAGGCAGGCTTTAGCATAAGCAGTTAGGCCCCGTAGGATGATTTTAGCTAAAATGTGCCCCAAACACTCAAACCGGCTTGTATCTTGCAATGGAAAATATGGGAAACATGACTTAGACAGAAAATGATACACTGTATGCCATGTTTCCAAATTTTTATGCACAGTGGTTACAGCATGAAGCGAATGCATGTGAATATACAAAGGTGCATTGCATTAAACAAGTCCAATGAGCGTGAAAAAAATGTCCGGCCTGCCTGCTTTCATCCATCATTTGTTCTAAATTTATAATTAATCAATGAGCTGAGGTGGAGTCTTAGCCAGTGGTACCATCAGGGGTGTGTAATGCACTTTAGGGTAGACAGCCAATCAGCTGCCAGATTCAATCTGTCAATCAAACACAGCAGCCAATCAGAGAGCTGGCCATTGATCAGCAGGCCCTTTATGACATCACAGACAGACCCACGGAACTCTCTGTGCTTGTCTGCTGGCTGGCTGTCAGTTGGGTGGGTGGGCGGCAGAGGGGGAGGATGTACGTCTCGTTTCTCCTGAAAATTGCGTTTTTTCGGCGTTTCCGGAAAAAGTCGCGGTCCGACGCGCAAAAGTGGGGTATCGTAGAAATCGCCTTTTAAAGACGCACCTTTCTGGCCCCACAAAAATGGGCATTTCAAATTAGAAACAAGTCAAATGAACAAAATAGTGTGAATAAGTAAGTATTTCAGGGGTGAGTTAGCAGGTTATTGGGGTAGTAAGTCCTGATTTTTTTGGAGGTTGCAGTGACCACTACGCCATTCAAAATAGGCAGGCTTTAGCATAAGCAGTTAGGCCCCGTAGGATGATTTTAGCTAAAATGTGCCCCAAACACTCAAACCGGCTTGTATCTTGCAATGGAAAATATGGGAAACATGACTTAGACAGCAAATGATACACTGTATGCCATGTTTCCAAATTTTTATGCACAGTGGTTACAGCATGAAGCGAATGCATGTGAATATACAAAGGTGCATTGCATTAAACAAGTCCAATGAGCGTGAAAAAAATGGCCGGCCTGCCTGCTTTCATCCATCATTTGTTCTAAATTTATAATTAATCAATGAGCTGAGGTGGAGTCTTAGCCAGTGGTACCATCAGGGGTGTGTAATGAACTTTAGGGTAGACAGCCAATCAGCTGCCAGATTCAATCTGTCAATCAAACACAGCAGCCAATCAGAGAGCTGGCCATTGATCAGCAGGCCCTTTATGACATCACAGACAGACCCACGGAACTCTCTGTGCTTGTCTGCTGGCTGGCTGTCAGTTGGGTGGGTGGGCGGCAGAGGGGGAGGATGTACGTCTCGTTTCTCCTGAAAATTGCGGTTTTTCGGCGTTTCCGGAAAAAGTCGCGGTCCGACGCGCAAAAGTGGGGTATCGTAGAAATCGCCTTTTAAAGACGCACCTTTCTGGCCCCACAAAAATGGGCATTTCAAATTAGAAACAAGTCAAATGAACAAAATAGTGTGAATAAGTAAGTATTTCAGGGGTGAGTTAGCAGGTTATTGGGGTAGTAAGTCCTGATTTTTTTGGAGGTTGCAGTGACCACTACGCCATTCAAAATAGGCAGGCTTTAGCATAAGCAGTAAGGCCCCGTAGGATGATTTTAGCTAAAATGTGCCCCAAACACTCAAACCGGCTTGTATCTTGCAATGGAAAATATGGGAAACATGACTTAGACAGCAAATGATACACTGTATGCCATGTTTCCAAATTTTTATGCACAGTGGTTACAGCATGAAGCGAATGCATGTGAATATACAAAGGTGCATTGCATTAAACAAGTCCAATGAGCGTGAAAAAAATGGCCGGCCTGCCTGCTTTCATCCATCATTTGTTCTAAATTTATAATTAATCAATGAGCTGAGGTGGAGTCTTAGCCAGTGGTACCATCAGGGGTGTGTAATGCACTTTAGGGTAGACAGCCAATCAGCTGCCAGATTAAATCTGTCAATCAAACACAGCAGCCAATCAGAGAGCTGGCCATTGATCAGCAGGCCCTTTATGACATCACAGACAGACCCACGGAACTCTCTGTGCTTGTCTGCTGGCTGGCTGTCAGTTGGGTGGGTGGGCGGCAGAGGGGGAGGATGTACGTCTCGTTTCTCCTGAAAATTGCGGTTTTTCGGCGTTTCCGGAAAAAGTCGCGGTCCGACGTGCAAAAGTGGGGTATCGTAGAAATCGGCTTTTAAAGACGCACCTTTCTGGCCCCACAAAAATGGGCATTTTAAATTAGAAACAAGTCAAATGAACAAAATAGTGTGAATAAGTAAGTATTTCAGGGGTGAGTTAGCAGGTTATTGGGGTAGTAAGTCCTGATTTTTTTGGAGGTTGCAGTGACCACTACGCCATTCAAAATAGGCAGGCTTTAGCATAAGCAGTTAGGCCCCGTAGGATGATTTTAGCTAAAATGTGCCCCAAACACTCAAACCGGCTTGTATCTTGCAATGGAAAATATGGGAAACATGACTTAGACAGAAAATGATACACTGTATGCCATGTTTCCAAATTTTTATGCACAGTGGTTACAGCATGAAGCGAATGCATGTGAATATACAAAGGTGCATTGCATTAAACAAGTCCAATGAGCGTGAAAAAAATGTCCGGCCTGCCTGCTTTCATCCATCATTTGTTCTAAATTTATAATTAATCAATGAGCTGAGGTGGAGTCTTAGCCAGTGGTACCATCAGGGGTGTGTAATGCACTTTAGGGTAGACAGCCAATCAGCTGCCAGATTCAATCTGTCAATCAAACACAGCAGCCAATCAGAGAGCTGGCCATTGATCAGCAGGCCCTTTATGACATCACAGACAGACCCACGGAACTCTCTGTGCTTGTCTGCTGGCTGGCTGTCAGTTGGGTGGGTGGGCGGCAGAGGGGGAGGATGTACGTCTCGTTTCTCCTGAAAATTGCGGTTTTTCGGCGTTTCCGGAAAAAGTCGCGGTCCGACGCGCAAAAGTGGGGTATCGTAGAAATCGCCTTTTAAAGACGCACCTTTCTGGCCCCACAAAAATGGGCATTTCAAATTAGAAACAAGTCAAATGAACAAAATAGTGTGAATAAGTAAGTATTTCAGGGGTGAGTTAGCAGGTTATTGGGGTAGTAAGTCCTGATTTTTTTGGAGGTTGCAGTGACCACTACGCCATTCAAAATAGGCAGGCTTTAGCATAAGCAGTTAGGCCCCGTAGGATGATTTTAGCTAAAATGTGCCCCAAACACTCAAACCGGCTTGTATCTTGCAATGGAAAATATGGGAAACATGACTTAGACAGAAAATGATACACTGTATGCCATGTTTCCAAATTTTTATGCACAGTGGTTACAGCATGAAGCGAATGCATGTAAATATACAAAGGTGCATTGCATTAAACAAGTCCAATGAGCGTGAAAAAAATGGCCGGCCTGCCTGCTTTCATCCATCATTTGTTCTAAATTTATAATTAATCAATGAGCTGAGGTGGAGTCTTAGCCAGTGGTACCATCAGGGGTGTGTAATGCACTTTAGGGTAGACAGCCAATCAGCTGCCAGATTCAATCTGTCAATCAAACACAGCAGCCAATCAGAGAGCTGGCCATTGATCAGCAGGCCCTTTATGACATCACAGACAGACCCACGGAACTCTCTGTGCTTGTCTGCTGGCTGGCTGTCAGTTGGGTGGGTGGGCGGCAGAGGGGGAGGATGTACGTCTCGTTTCTCCTGAAAATTGCGGTTTTTCGGCGTTTCCGGAAAAAGTCGCGGTCCGACGTGCAAAAGTGGGGTATCGTAGAAATCGCCTTTTAAAGACGCACCTTTCTGGCCCCACAAAAATGGGCATTTCAAATTAGAAACAAGTCAAATGAACAAAATAGTGTGAATAAGTAAGTATTTCAGGGGTGAGTTAGCAGGTTATTGGGGTAGTAAGTCCTGATTTTTTTGGAGGTTGCAGTGACCACTACGCCATTCAAAATAGGCAGGCTTTAGCATAAGCAGTTAGGCCCCGTAGGATGATTTTAGCTAAAATGTGCCCCAAACACTCAAACCGGCTTGTATCTTGCAATGGAAAATATGGGAAACATGACTTAGACAGAAAATGATACACTGTATGCCATGTTTCCAAATTTTTATGCACAGTGGTTACAGCATGAAGCGAATGCATGTGAATATACAAAGGTGCATTGCATTAAACAAGTCCAATGAGCGTGAAAAAAATGTCCGGCCTGCCTGCTTTCATCCATCATTTGTTCTAAATTTATAATTAATCAATGAGCTGAGGTGGAGTCTTAGCCAGTGGTACCATCAGGGGTGTGTAATGCACTTTAGGGTAGACAGCCAATCAGCTGCCAGATTCAATCTGTCAATCAAACACAGCAGCCAATCAGAGAGCTGGCCATTGATCAGCAGGCCCTTTATGACATCACAGACAGACCCACGGAACTCTCTGTGCTTGTCTGCTGTCTGGCTGTCAGTTGGGTGGGTGGGCGGCAGAGGGGGAGGATGTACGTCTCGTTTCTCCTGAAAATTGCGGTTTTTCGGCGTTTCCGGAAAAAGTCGCGGTCCGACGCGCAAAAGTGGGATATCGTAGAAATCGCCTTTTAAAGACGCACCTTTCTGGCCCCACAAAAATGGGCATTTCAAATTAGAAACAAGTCAAATGAACAAAATAGTGTGAATAAGTAAGTATTTCAGGGGTGAGTTAGCAGGTTATTGGGGTAGTAAGTCCTGATTTTTTTGGAGGTTGCAGTGACCACTACGCCATTCAAAATAGGCAGGCTTTAGCATAAGCAGTTAGGCCCCGTAGGATGATTTTAGCTAAAATGTGCCCCAAACACTCAAACCGGCTTGTATCTTGCAATGGAAAATATGGGAAACATGACTTAGACAGCAAATGATACACTGTATGCCATGTTTCCAAATTTTTATGCACAGTGGTTACAGCATGAAGCGAATGCATGTGAATATACAAAGGTGCATTGCATTAAACAAGTCCAATGAGCGTGAAAAAAATGGCCGGCCTGCCTGCTTTCATCCATCATTTGTTCTAAATTTATAATTAATCAATGAGCTGAGGTGGAGTCTTAGCCAGTGGTACCATCAGGGGTGTGTAATGCACTTTAGGGTAGACAGCCAATCAGCTGCCAGATTCAATCTGTCAATCAAACACAGCAGCCAATCAGAGAGCTGGCCATTGATCAGCAGGCCCTTTATGACATCACAGACAGACCCACGAAACTCTCTGTGCTTGTCTGCTGGCTGGCTGTCAGTTGGGTGGGTGGGCGGCAGAGGGGGAGGATGTACGTCTCGTTTCTCCTGAAAATTGCGGTTTTTCGGCGTTTCCGGAAAAAGTCGCGGTCCGACGCGCAAAAGTGGGGTATCGTAGAAATCGCCTTTTAAAGACGCACCTTTCTGGCCCCACAAAAATGGGCATTTCAAATTAGAAACAAGTCAAATGAACAAAATAGTGTGAATAAGTAAGTATTTCAGGGGTGAGTTAGCAGGTTATTGGGGTAGTAAGTCCTGATTTTTTTGGAGGTTGCAGTGACCACTACGTCATTCAAAATAGGCAGGCTTTAGCATAAGCAGTTAGGCCCCGTAGGATGATTTTAGCTAAAATGTGCCCCAAACACTCAAACCGGCTTGTATCTTGCAATGGAAAATATGGGAAACATGACTTAGACAGCAAATGATACACTGTATGCCATGTTTCCAAATTTTTATGCACAGTGGTTACAGCATGAAGCGAATGCATGTGAATATACAAAGGTGCATTGCATTAAACAAGTCCAATGAGCGTGAAAAAAATGGCCGGCCTGCCTGCTTTCATCCATCATTTGTTCTAAATTTATAATTAGTCAATGAGCTGAGGTGGAGTCTTAGCCAGTGGTACCATCAGGGGTGTGTAATGCACTTTAGGGTAGACAGCCAATCAGCTGCCAGATTCAATCTGTCAATCAAACACAGCAGCCAATCAGAGAGCTGGCCATTGATCAGCAGGCCCTTTATGACATCACAGACAGACCCACGAAACTCTCTGTGCTTGTCTGCTGGCTGTCAGTTGGGTGGGTGGGCGGCAGAGGGGGAGGATGTACGTCTCGTTTCTCCTGAAAATTGCGGTTTTTCGGCGTTTCCGGAAAAAGTCGCGGTCCGACGCGCAAAAGTGGGGTATCGTAGAAATCGCCTTTTAAAGACGCACCTTTCTGGCCCCACAAAAATGGGCATTTCAAATTAGAAACAAGTCAAATGAACAAAATAGTGTGAATAAGTAAGTATTTCAGGGGTGAGTTAGCAGGTTATTGAGGTAGTAAGTCCTGATTTTTTTGGAGGTTGCAGTGACCACTACGCCATTCAAAATAGGCAGGCTTTAGCATAAGCAGTTAGGCCCCGTAGGATGATTTTAGCTAAAATGTGCCCCAAACACTCAAACCGGCTTGTATCTTGCAATGGAAAATATGGGAAACATGACTTAGACAGAAAATGATACACTGTATGCCATGTTTCCAAATTTTTATGCACAGTGGTTACAGCATGAAGCGAATGCATGTGAATATACAAAGGTGCATTGCATTAAACAAGTCCAATGAGCGTGAAAAAAATGGCCGGCCTGCCTGCTTTCATCCATCATTTGTTCTAAATTTATAATTAATCAATGAGCTGAGGTGGAGTCTTAGCCAGTGGTACCATCAGGGGTGTGTAATGCACTTTAGGGTAGACAGCCAATCAGCTGCCAGATTCAATCTGTCAATCAAACACAGCAGCCAATCAGAGAGCTGGCCATTGATCAGCAGGCCCTTTATGACATCACAGACAGACCCACGGAACTCTCTGTGCTTGTCTGCTGGCTGGCTGTCAGTTGGGTGGGTGGGCGGCAAAGGGGGAGGATGTACGTCTCGTTTCTCCTGAAAATTGCGGTTTTTCGGCGTTTCCGGAAAAAGTCGCGGTCCGACGTGCAAAAGTGGGGTATCGTAGAAATCGCCTTTTAAAGACGCACCTTTCTGGCCCCACAAAAATGGGCATTTCAAATTAGAAACAAGTCAAATGAACAAAATAGTGTGAATAAGTAAGTATTTCAGGGGTGAGTTAGCAGGTTATTGGGGTAGTAAGTCCTGATTTTTTTGGAGGTTGCAGTGACCACTACGCCATTCAAAATAGGCAGGCTTTAGCATAAGCAGTTAGGCCCCGTAGGATAATTTTAGCTAAAATGTGCCCCAAACACTCAAACCGGCTTGTATCTTGCAATGGAAAATATGGGAAACATGACTTAGACAGCAAATGATAGACTGTATGCCATGTTTCCAAATTTTTATGCACAGTGGTTACAGCATGAAGCGAATGCATGTGAATATACAAAGGTGCATTGCATTAAACAAGTCCAATGAGCGTGAAAAAAATGGCCGGCCTGCCTGCTTTCATCCATCATTTGTTCTAAATTTATAATTAATCAATGAGCTGAGGTGGAGTTTTAGCCAGTGGTACCATCAGGGGTGTGTAATGCACTTTAGGGTAGACAGCCAATCAGCTGCCAAATTCAATCTGTCAATCAAACACAGCAGCCAATCAGAGAGCTGGCCATTGATCAGCAGGCCCTTTATGACATCACAGACAGACCCACGGAACTCTCTGTGCTTGTCTGCTGGCTGGCTGTCAGTTGGGTGGGTGGGCGGCAGAGGGGGAGGATGTACGTCTCGTTTCTCCTGAAAATTGCGGTTTTTCGGCGTTTCCGGAAAAAGTCGCGGTCCGACGCGCAAAAGTGGGGTATCGTAGAAATCACCCTTTAAAGACGCACCTTTCTGGCCCCACAAAAATGGGCATTTCAAATTAGAAACAAGTCAAATGAACAAAATAGTGTGAATAAGTAAGTATTTCAGGGGTGAGTTAGCAGGTTATTGGGGTAGTAAGTCCTGATTTTTTTGGAGGTTGCAGTGACCACTACGCCATTCAAAATAGGCAGGCTTTAGCATAAGCAGTTAGGCCCCGTAGGATGATTTTAGCTAAAATGTGCCCCAAACACTCAAACCGGCTTGTATCTTGCAATGGAAAATATGGGAAACATGACTTAGACAGCAAATGATACACTGTATGCCATGTTTCCAAATTTTTATGCACAGTGGTTACAGCATGAAGCGAATGCATGTGAATATACAAAGGTGCATTGCATTAAACAAGTCCAATGAGCGTGAAAAAAATGTCCGGCCTGCCTGCTTTCATCCATCATTTGTTCTAAATTTATAATTAATCAATGAGCTGAGGTGGAGTCTTAGCCAGTGGTACCATCAGGGGTGTGTAATGCACTTTAGGGTAGACAGCCAATCAGCTGCCAGATTCAATCTGTCAATCAAACACAGCAGCCAATCAGAGAGCTGGCCATTGATCAGCAGGCCCTTTATGACATCACAGACAGACCCACGGAACTCTCTGTGCTTGTCTGCTGGCTGGCTGTCAGTTGGGTGGGTGGGCGGCAGAGGGGGAGGATGTACGTCTCGTTTCTCCTGAAAATTGCGTTTTTTCTGCGTTTCCGGAAAAAGTCGCGGTCCGACGCGCAAAAGTGGGGTATCGTAGAAATCGCCTTTTAAAGACGCACCTTTCTGGCCCCACAAAAATGGGCATTTCAAATTAGAAACAAGTCAAATGAACAAAATAGTGTGAATAAGTAAGTATTTCAGGGGTGAGTTAGCAGGTTATTGGGGTAGTAAGTCCTGATTTTTTTGGAGGTTGCAGTGACCACTACGCCATTCAAAATAGGCAGGCTTTAGCATAAGCAGTTAGGCTCCGTAGGATGATTTTAGCTAAAATGTGCCCCAAACACTCAAACCGGCTTGTATCTTGCAATGGAAAATATGGGAAACATGACTTAGACAGCAAATGATACACTGTATGCCATGTTTCCAAATTTTTATGCACAGTGGTTACAGCATGAAGCGAATGCATGTGAATATACAAAGGTGCATTGCATTAAACAAGTCCAATGAGCGTGAAAAAAATGGCCGGCCTGCCTGCTTTCATCCATCATTTGTTCTAAATTTATAATTAATCAATGAGCTGAGGTGGAGTCTTAGCCAGTGGTACCATCAGGGGTGTGTAATGCACTTTAGGGTAGACAGCCAATCAGCTGCCAGATTCAATCTGTCAATCAAACACAGCAGCCAATCAGAGAGCTGGCCATTGATCAGCAGGCCCTTTATGACATCACAGACAGACCCACGGAACTCTCTGTGCTTGTCTGCTGGCTGGCTGTCAGTTGGGTGGGTGGGCGGCAGAGGGGGAGGATGTACGTCTCGTTTCTCCTGAAAATTGCGGTTTTTCGGCGTTTCCGGAAAAAGCCGCGGTCCGACGCGCAAAAGTGGGGTATCGTAGAAATCGCCTTTTAAAGACGCACCTTTCTGGCCCCACAAAAATGGGCATTTCAAATTAGAAACAAGTCAAATGAACAAAATAGTGTGAATAAGTAAGTATTTCAGGGGTGAGTTAGCAGGTTATTGGGGTAGTAAGTCCTGATTTTTTTGGAGGTTGCAGTGACCACTACGCCATTCAAAATAGGCAGGCTTTAGCATAAGCAGTTAGGCCCCATAGGATGATTTTAGCTAAAATGTGCCCCAAACACTCAAACCGGCTTGTATCTTGCAATGGAAAATATGGGAAACATGACTTAGACAGAAAATGATACACTGTATGCCATGTTTCCAAATTTTTATGCACAGTGGTTACAGCATGAAGCGAATGCATGTGAATATACAAAGGTGCATTGCATTAAACAAGTCCAATGAGCGTGAAAAAAATGTCCGGCCTGCCTGCTTTCATCCATCATTTGTTCTAAATTTATAATTAATCAATGAGCTGAGGTGGAGTCTTAGCCAGTGGTACCATCAGGGGTGTGTAATGCACTTTAGGGTAGACAGCCAATCAGCTGCCAGATTCAATCTGTCAATCAAACACAGCAGCCAATCAGAGAGCTGGCCATTGATCAGCAGGCCCTTTATGACATCACAGACAGACCCACGGAACTCTCTGTGCTTGTCTGCTGTCTGGCTGTCAGTTGGGTGGGTGGGCGGCAGAGGGGGAGGATGTACGTCTCGTTTCTCCTGAAAATTGCGGTTTTTCGGCGTTTCCGGAAAAAGTCGCGGTCCGACGCGCAAAAGTGGGGTATCGTAGAAATCGCCTTTTAAAGACGCACCTTTCTGGCCCCACAAAAATGGGCATTTCAAATTAGAAACAAGTCAAATGAACAAAATAGTGTGAATAAGTAAGTATTTCAGGGGTGAGTTAGCAGGTTATTGGGGTAGTAAGTCCTGATTTTTTTGGAGGTTGCAGTGACCACTACGCCATTCAAAATAGGCAGGCTTTAGCATAAGCAGTTAGGCCCCGTAGGATGATTTTAGCTAAAATGTGCCCCAAACACTCAAACCGGCTTGTATCTTGCAATGGAAAATATGGGAAACATGACTTAGACAGCAAATGATACACTGTATGCCATGTTTCCAAATTTTTATGCACAGTGGTTACAGCATGAAGCGAATGCATGTGAATATACAAAGGTGCATTGCATTAAACAAGTCCAATGAGCGTGAAAAAAATGGCCGGCCTGCCTGCTTTCATCCATCATTTGTTCTAAATTTATAATTAATCAATGAGCTGAGGTGGAGTCTTAGCCAGTGGTACCATCAGGGGTGTGTAATGCACTTTAGGGTAGACAGCCAATCAGCTGCCAGATTCAATCTGTCAATCAAACACAGCAGCCAATCAGAGAGCTGGCCATTGATCAGCAGGCCCTTTATGACATCACAGACAGACCCACGAAACTCTCTGTGCTTGTCTGCTGGCTGGCTGTCAGTTGGGTGGGTGGGCGGCAGAGGGGGAGGATGTACGTCTCGTTTCTCCTGAAAATTGCGGTTTTTCGGCGTTTCCGGAAAAAGTCGCGGTCCGACGCGCAAAAGTGGGGTATCGTAGAAATCGCCTTTTAAAGACGCACCTTTCTGGCCCCACAAAAATGGGCATTTCAAATTAGAAACAAGTCAAATGAACAAAATAGTGTGAATAAGTAAGTATTTCAGGGGTGAGTTAGCAGGTTATTGGGGTAGTAAGTCCTGATTTTTTTGGAGGTTGCAGTGACCACTACGTCATTCAAAATAGGCAGGCTTTAGCATAAGCAGTTAGGCCCCGTAGGATGATTTTAGCTAAAATGTGCCCCAAACACTCAAACCGGCTTGTATCTTGCAATGGAAAATATGGGAAACATGACTTAGACAGCAAATGATACACTGTATGCCATGTTTCCAAATTTTTATGCACAGTGGTTACAGCATGAAGCGAATGCATGTGAATATACAAAGGTGCATTGCATTAAACAAGTCCAATGAGCGTGAAAAAAATGGCCGGCCTGCCTGCTTTCATCCATCATTTGTTCTAAATTTATAATTAGTCAATGAGCTGAGGTGGAGTCTTAGCCAGTGGTACCATCAGGGGTGTGTAATGCACTTTAGGGTAGACAGCCAATCAGCTGCCAGATTCAATCTGTCAATCAAACACAGCAGCCAATCAGAGAGCTGGCCATTGATCAGCAGGCCCTTTATGACATCACAGACAGACCCACGAAACTCTCTGTGCTTGTCTGCTGGCTGGCTGTCAGTTGGGTGGGTGGGCGGCAGAGGGGGAGGATGTACGTCTCGTTTCTCCTGAAAATTGCGGTTTTTCGGCGTTTCCGGAAAAAGTCGCGGTCCGACGCGCAAAAGTGGGGTATCGTAGAAATCGCCTTTTAAAGACGCACCTTTCTGGCCCCACAAAAATGGGCATTTCAAATTAGAAACAAGTCAAATGAACAAAATAGTGTGAATAAGTAAGTATTTCAGGGGTGAGTTAGCAGGTTATTGAGGTAGTAAGTCCTGATTTTTTTGGAGGTTGCAGTGACCACTACGCCATTCAAAATAGGCAGGCTTTAGCATAAGCAGTTAGGCCCCGTAGGATGATTTTAGCTAAAATGTGCCCCAAACACTCAAACCGGCTTGTATCTTGCAATGGAAAATATGGGAAACATGACTTAGACAGAAAATGATACACTGTATGCCATGTTTCCAAATTTTTATGCACAGTGGTTACAGCATGAAGCGAATGCATGTGAATATACAAAGGTGCATTGCATTAAACAAGTCCAATGAGCGTGAAAAAAATGGCCGGCCTGCCTGCTTTCATCCATCATTTGTTCTAAATTTATAATTAATCAATGAGCTGAGGTGGAGTCTTAGCCAGTGGTACCATCAGGGGTGTGTAATGCACTTTAGGGTAGACAGCCAATCAGCTGCCAGATTCAATCTGTCAATCAAACACAGCAGCCAATCAGAGAGCTGGCCATTGATCAGCAGGCCCTTTATGACATCACAGACAGACCCACGGAACTCTCTGTGCTTGTCTGCTGGCTGGCTGTCAGTTGGGTGGGTGGGCGGCAAAGGGGGAGGATGTACGTCTCGTTTCTCCTGAAAATTGCGGTTTTTCGGCGTTTCCGGAAAAAGTCGCGGTCCGACGTGCAAAAGTGGGGTATCGTAGAAATCGCCTTTTAAAGACGCACCTTTCTGGCCCCACAAAAATGGGCATTTCAAATTAGAAACAAGTCAAATGAACAAAATAGTGTGAATAAGTAAGTATTTCAGGGGTGAGTTAGCAGGTTATTGGGGTAGTAAGTCCTGATTTTTTTGGAGGTTGCAGTGACCACTACGCCATTCAAAATAGGCAGGCTTTAGCATAAGCAGTTAGGCCCCGTAGGATAATTTTAGCTAAAATGTGCCCCAAACACTCAAACCGGCTTGTATCTTGCAATGGAAAATATGGGAAACATGACTTAGACAGCAAATGATAGACTGTATGCCATGTTTCCAAATTTTTATGCACAGTGGTTACAGCATGAAGCGAATGCATGTGAATATACAAAGGTGCATTGCATTAAACAAGTCCAATGAGCGTGAAAAAAATGGCCGGCCTGCCTGCTTTCATCCATCATTTGTTCTAAATTTATAATTAATCAATGAGCTGAGGTGGAGTTTTAGCCAGTGGTACCATCAGGGGTGTGTAATGCACTTTAGGGTAGACAGCCAATCAGCTGCCAAATTCAATCTGTCAATCAAACACAGCAGCCAATCAGAGAGCTGGCCATTGATCAGCAGGCCCTTTATGACATCACAGACAGACCCACGGAACTCTCTGTGCTTGTCTGCTGGCTGGCTGTCAGTTGGGTGGGTGGGCGGCAGAGGGGGAGGATGTACGTCTCGTTTCTCCTGAAAATTGCGGTTTTTCGGCGTTTCCGGAAAAAGTCGCGGTCCGACGCGCAAAAGTGGGGTATCGTAGAAATCACCTTTTAAAGACGCACCTTTCTGGCTCCACAAAAATGGGCATTTCAAATTAGAAACAAGTCAAATGAACAAAATAGTGTGAATAAGTAAGTATTTCAGGGGTGAGTTAGCAGGTTATTGGGGTAGTAAGTCCTGATTTTTTTGGAGGTTGCAGTGACCACTACGCCATTCAAAATAGGCAGGCTTTAGCATAAGCAGTTAGGCCCCGTAGGATGATTTTAGCTAAAATGTGCCCCAAACACTCAAACCGGCTTGTATCTTGCAATGGAAAATATGGGAAACATGACTTAGACAGCAAATGATACACTGTATGCCATGTTTCCAAATTTTTATGCACAGTGGTTACAGCATGAAGCGAATGCATGTGAATATACAAAGGTGCATTGCATTAAACAAGTCCAATGAGCGTGAAAAAAATGGCCGGCCTGCCTGCTTTCATCCATCATTTGTTCTAAATTTATAATTAATCAATGAGCTGAGGTGGAGTCTTAGCCAGTGGTACCATCAGGGGTGTGTAATGCACTTTAGGGTAGACAGCCAATCAGCTGCCAGATTCAATCTGTCAATCAAACACAGCAGCCAATCAGAGAGCTGGCCATTGATCAGCAGGCCCTTTATGACATCACAGACAGACCCACGGAACTCTCTGTGCTTGTCTGCTGGCTGGCTGTCAGTTGGGTGGGTGGGCGGCAGAGGGGGAGGATGTACGTCTCGTTTCTCCTGAAAATTGCGTTTTTTCTGCGTTTCCGGAAAAAGTCGCGGTCCGACGCGCAAAAGTGGGGTATCGTAGAAATCGCCTTTTAAAGACGCACCTTTCTGGCCCCACAAAAATGGGCATTTCAAATTAGAAACAAGTCAAATGAACAAAATAGTGTGAATAAGTAAGTATTTCAGGGGTGAGTTAGCAGGTTATTGGGGTAGTAAGTCCTGATTTTTTTGGAGGTTGCAGTGACCACTACGCCATTCAAAATAGGCAGGCTTTAGCATAAGCAGTTAGGCTCCGTAGGATGATTTTAGCTAAAATGTGCCCCAAACACTCAAACCGGCTTGTATCTTGCAATGGAAAATATGGGAAACATGACTTAGACAGCAAATGATACACTGTATGCCATGTTTCCAAATTTTTATGCACAGTGGTTACAGCATGAAGCGAATGCATGTGAATATACAAAGGTGCATTGCATTAAACAAGTCCAATGAGCGTGAAAAAAATGGCCGGCCTGCCTGCTTTCATCCATCATTTGTTCTAAATTTATAATTAATCAATGAGCTGAGGTGGAGTCTTAGCCAGTGGTACCATCAGGGGTGTGTAATGCACTTTAGGGTAGACAGCCAATCAGCTGCCAGATTCAATCTGTCAATCAAACACAGCAGCCAATCAGAGAGCTGGCCATTGATCAGCAGGCCCTTTATGACATCACAGACAGACCCACGGAACTCTCTGTGCTTGTCTGCTGGCTGGCTGTCAGTTGGGTGGGTGGGCGGCAGAGGGGGAGGATGTACGTCTCGTTTCTCCTGAAAATTGCGGTTTTTCGGCGTTTCCGGAAAAAGCCGCGGTCCGACGCGCAAAAGTGGGGTATCGTAGAAATCGCCTTTTAAAGACGCACCTTTCTGGCCCCACAAAAATGGGCATTTCAAATTAGAAACAAGTCAAATGAACAAAATAGTGTGAATAAGTAAGTATTTCAGGGGTGAGTTAGCAGGTTATTGGGGTAGTAAGTCCTGATTTTTTTGGAGGTTGCAGTGACCACTACGCCATTCAAAATAGGCAGGCTTTAGCATAAGCAGTTAGGCCCCATAGGATGATTTTAGCTAAAATGTGCCCCAAACACTCAAACCGGCTTGTATCTTGCAATGGAAAATATGGGAAACATGACTTAGACAGAAAATGATACACTGTATGCCATGTTTCCAAATTTTTATGCACAGTGGTTACAGCATGAAGCGAATGCATGTGAATATACAAAGGTGCATTGCATTAAACAAGTCCAATGAGCGTGAAAAAAATGTCCGGCCTGCCTGCTTTCATCCATCATTTGTTCTAAATTTATAATTAATCAATGAGCTGAGGTGGAGTCTTAGCCAGTGGTACCATCAGGGGTGTGTAATGCACTTTAGGGTAGACAGCCAATCAGCTGCCAGATTCAATCTGTCAATCAAACACAGCAGCCAATCAGAGAGCTGGCCATTGATCAGCAGGCCCTTTATGACATCACAGACAGACCCACGGAACTCTCTGTGCTTGTCTGCTGGCTGGCTGTCAGTTGGGTGGGTGGGCGGCAGAGGGGGAGGATGTACGTCTCGTTTCTCCTGAAAATTGCGGTTTTTCGGCGTTTCCGGAAAAAGTCGCGGTCCGACGCGCAAAAGTGGGGTATCGTAGAAATCGCCTTTTAAAGACGCACCTTTCTGGCCCCACAAAAATGGGCATTTCAAATTAGAAACAAGTCAAATGAACAAAATAGTGTGAATAAGTAAGTATTTCAGGGGTGAGTTAGCAGGTTATTGGGGTAGTAAGTCCTGATTTTTTTGGAGGTTGCAGTGACCACTACGCCATTCAAAATAGGCAGGCTTTAGCATAAGCAGTTAGGCCCCGTAGGATGATTTTAGCTAAAATGTGCCCCAAACACTCAAACCGGCTTGTATCTTGCAATGGAAAATATGGGAAACATGACTTAGACAGAAAATGATACACTGTATGCCATGTTTCCAAATTTTTATGCACAGTGGTTACAGCATGAAGCGAATGCATGTGAATATACAAAGGTGCATTGCATTAAACAAGTCCAATGAGCGTGAAAAAAATGTCCGGCCTGCCTGCTTTCATCCATCATTTGTTCTAAATTTATAATTAATCAATGAGCTGAGGTGGAGTCTTAGCCAGTGGTACCATCAGGGGTGTGTAATGCACTTTAGGGTAGACAGCCAATCAGCTGCCAGATTCAATCTGTCAATCAAACACAGCAGCCAATCAGAGAGCTGGCCATTGATCAGCAGGCCCTTTATGACATCACAGACAGACCCACGGAACTCTCTGTGCTTGTCTGCTGGCTGGCTGTCAGTTGGGTGGGTGGGCGGCAGAGGGGGAGGATGTACGTCTCGTTTCTCCTGAAAATTGCGGTTTTTCGGCGTTTCCGGAAAAAGTCGCGGTCCGACGTGCAAAAGTGGGGTATCGTAGAAATCGCCTTTTAAAGACGCACCTTTCTGGCCCCACAAAAATGGGCATTTCAAATTAGAAACAAGTCAAATGAACAAAATAGTGTGAATAAGTAAGTATTTCAGGGGTGAGTTAGCAGGTTATTGGGGTAGTAAGTCCTGATTTTTTTGGAGGTTGCAGTGACCACTACGCCATTCAAAATAGGCAGGCTTTAGCATAAGCAGTTAGGCCCCGTAGGATGATTTTAGCTAAAATGTGCCCCAAACACTCAAACCGGCTTGTATCTTGCAATGGAAAATATGGGAAACATGACTTAGACAGAAAATGATACACTGTATGCCATGTTTCCAAATTTTTATGCACAGTGGTTACAGCATGAAGCGAATGCATGTGAATATACAAAGGTGCATTGCATTAAACAAGTCCAATGAGCGTGAAAAAAATGGCCGGCCTGCCTGCTTTCATCCATCATTTGTTCTAAATTTATAATTAATCAATGAGCTGAGGTGGAGTCTTAGCCAGTGGTACCATCAGGGGTGTGTAATGCACTTTAGGGTAGACAGCCAATCAGCTGCCAGATTCAATCTGTCAATCAAACACAGCAGCCAATCAGAGAGCTGGCCATTGATCAGCAGGCCCTTTATGACATCACAGACAGACCCACGGAACTCTCTGTGCTTGTCTGCTGGCTGGCTGTCAGTTGGGTGGGTGGGCGGCAGAGGGGGAGGATGTACGTCTCGTTTCTCCTGAAAATTGCGGTTTTTCGGCGTTTCCGGAAAAAGTCGCGGTCCGACGTGCAAAAGTGGGGTATCGTAGAAATCGCCTTTTAAAGACGCACCTTTCTGGCCCCACAAAAATGGGCATTTCAAATTAGAAACAAGTCAAATGAACAAAATAGTGTGAATAAGTAAGTATTTCAGGGGTGAGTTAGCAGGTTATTGGGGTAGTAAGTCCTGATTTTTTTGGAGGTTGCAGTGACCACTACGCCATTCAAAATAGGCAGGCTTTAGCATAAGCAGTTAGGCCCCGTAGGATGATTTTAGCTAAAATGTGCCCCAAACACTCAAACCGGCTTGTATCTTGCAATGGAAAATATGGGAAACATGACTTAGACAGCAAATGATACACTGTATGCCATGTTTCCAAATTTTTATGCACAGTGGTTACAGCATGAAGCGAATGCATGTGAAGATACAAAGGTGCATTGCATTAAACAAGTCCAATGAGCGTGAAAAAAATGGCCGGCCTGCCTGCTTTCATCCATCATTTGTTCTAAATTTATAATTAATCAATGAGCTGAGGTGGAGTCTTAGCCAGTGGTACCATCAGGGGTGTGTAATGCACTTTAGGGTAGACAGCCAATCAGCTGCCAGATTCAATCTGTCAATCAAACACAGCAGCCAATCAGAGAGCTGGCCATTGATCAGCAGGCCCTTTATGACATCACAGACAGACCCACGGAACTCTCTGTGATTGTCTGCTGGCTGGCTGTCAGTTGGGTGGGTGGGCGGCAGAGGGGGAGGATGTACGTCTCGTTTCTCCTGAAAATTGCGGTTTTTCGGCGTTTCCGGAAAAAGTCGCGGTCCGACGCGCAAAAGTGGGGTATCGTAGAAATCGCCTTTTAAAGACGCACCTTTCTGGCCCCACAAAAATGGGCATTTCAAATTAGAAACAAGTCAAATGAACAAAATAGTGTGAATAAGTAAGTATTTCAGGGGTGAGTTAGCAGGTTATTGAGGTAGTAAGTCCTGATTTTTTTGGAGGTTGCAGTGACCACTACGCCATTCAAAATAGGCAGGCTTTAGCATAAGCAGTTAGGCCCCGTAGGATGATTTTAGCTAAAATGTGCCCCAAACACTCAAACCGGCTTGTATCTTGCAATGGAAAATATGGGAAACATGACTTAGACAGCAAATGATACACTGTATGCCATGTTTCCAAATTTTTATGCACAGTGGTTACAGCATGAAGCGAATGCATGTGAATATACAAAGGTGCATTGCATTAAACAAGTCCAATGAGCGTGAAAAAAATGGCCGGCCTGCCTGCTTTCATCCATCATTTGTTCTAAATTTATAATTAATCAATGAGCTGAGGTGGAGTCTTAGCCAGTGGTACCATCAGGGGTGTGTAATGCACTTTAGGGTAGACAGCCAATCAGCTGCCAGATTCAATCTGTCAATCAAACACAGCAGCCAATCAGAGAGCTGGCCATTGATCAGCAGGCCCTTTATGACATCACAGACAGACCCACGGAACTCTCTGTGCTTGTCTGCTGGCTGGCTGTCAGTTGGGTGGGTGGGCGGCAGAGGGGGAGGATGTACGTCTCGTTTCTCCTGAAAATTGCGGTTTTTCGGCGTTTCCGGAAAAAGTCGCGGTCCGACGTGCAAAAGTGGGGTATCGTAGAAATCGCCTTTTAAAGATGCACCTTTCTGGCCCCACAAAAATGGGCATTTCAAATTAGAAACAAGTCAAATGAACAAAATAGTGTGAATAAGTAAGTATTTCAGGGGTGAGTTAGCAGGTTATTGGGGTAGTAAGTCCTGATTTTTTTGGAGGTTGCAGTGACCACTGCGCCATTCAAAATAGGCAGGCTTTAGCATAAGCAGTTAGGCCCCGTAGGATAATTTTAGCTAAAATGTGCCCCAAACACTCAAACCGGCTTGTATCTTGCAATGGAAAATATGGAAAACATGACTTAAACAGCAAATGATAGACTGTATGCCATGTTTCCAAATTTTTATGCACAGTGGTTACAGCATGAAGCGAATGCATGTGAATATACAAAGGTGCATTGCATTAAACAAGTCCAATGAGCGTGAAAAAAATGGCCGGCCTGCCTGCTTTCATCCATCATTTGTTCTAAATTTATAATTAATCAATGAGCTGAGGTGGAGTATTAGCCAGTGGTACCATCAGGGGTGTGTAATGCACTTTAGGGTAGACAGCCAATCAGCTGCCAAATTCAATCTGTCAATCAAACACAGCAGCCAATCAGAGAGCTGGCCATTGATCAGCAGGCCCTTTATGACATCACAGACAGACCCACGGAACTCTCTGTGCTTGTCTGCTGGCTGGCTGTCAGTTGGGTGGGTGGGCGGCAGAGGGGGAGGATGTACGTCTCGTTTCTCCTGAAAATTGCGGTTTTTCGGCGTTTCCGGAAAAAGTCGCGGTCCGACGCGCAAAAGTGGGGTATCGTAGAAATCACCTTTTAAAGACGCACCTTTCTGGCCCCACAAAAATGGGCATTTCAAATTAGAAACAAGTCAAATGAACAAAATAGTGTGAATAAGTAAGTATTTCAGGGGTGAGTTAGCAGGTTATTGGGGTAGTAAGTCCTGATTTTTTTGGAGGTTGCAGTGACCACTACGCCATTCAAAATAGGCAGGCTTTAGCATAAGCAGTTAGGCCCCGTAGGATGATTTTAGCTAAAATGTGCCCCAAACACTCAAACCGGCTTGTATCTTGCAATGGAAAATATGGGAAACATGACTTAGACAGCAAATGATACACTGTATGCCATGTTTCCAAATTTTTATGCACAGTGGTTACAGCATGAAGCGAATGCATGTGAATATACAAAGGTGCATTGCATTAAACAAGTCCAATGAGCGTGAAAAAAATGGCCGGCCTGCCTGCTTTCATCCATCATTTGTTCTAAATTTATAATTAATCAATGAGCTGAGGTGGAGTCTTAGCCAGTGGTACCATCAGGGGTGTGTAATGCACTTTAGGGTAGACAGCCAATCAGCTGCCAGATTCAATCTGTCAATCAAACACAGCAGCCAATCAGAGAGCTGGCCATTGATCAGCAGGCCCTTTATGACATCACAGACAGACCCACGGAACTCTCTGTGCTTGTCTGCTGGCTGGCTGTCAGTTGGGTGGGTGGGCGGCAGAGGGGGAGGATGTACGTCTCGTTTCTCCTGAAAATTGCGGTTTTTCGGCGTTTCCGGAAAAAGTCGCGGTCCGACGCGCAAAAGTGGGGTATCGTAGAAATCGCCTTTTAAAGACGCACCTTTCTGGCCCCACAAAAATGGGCATTTCAAATTAGAAACAAGTCAAATGAACAAAATAGTGTGAATAAGTAAGTATTTCAGGGGTGAGTTAGCAGGTTATTGGGGTAGTAAGTCCTGATTTTTTTGGAGGTTGCAGTGACCACTACGCCATTCAAAATAGGCAGGCTTTAGCATAAGCAGTTAGGCCCCGTAGGATGATTTTAGCTAAAATGTGCCCCAAACACTCAAACCGGCTTGTATCTTGCAATGGAAAATATGGGAAACATGACTTAGACAGAAAATGATACACTGTATGCCATGTTTCCAAATTTTTATGCACAGTGGTTACAGCATGAAGCGAATGCATGTGAATATACAAAGGTGCATTGCATTAAACAAGTCCAATGAGCGTGAAAAAAATGGCCGGCCTGCCTGCTTTCATCCATCATTTGTTCTAAATTTATAATTAATCAATGAGCTGAGGTGGAGTCTTAGCCAGTGGTACCATCAGGGGTGTGTAATGCACTTTAGGGTAGACAGCCAATCAGCTGCCAGATTCAATCTGTCAATCAAACACAGCAGCCAATCAGAGAGCTGGCCATTGATCAGCAGGCCCTTTATGACATCACAGACAGACCCACGGAACTCTCTGTGCTTGTCTGCTGGCTGGCTGTCAGTTGGGTGGGTGGGCGGCAGAGGGGGAGGATGTACGTCTCGTTTCTCCTGAAAATTGCGGTTTTTCGGCGTTTCCGGAAAAAGTCGCGGTCCGACGCGCAAAAGTGGGGTATCGTAGAAATCACCTTTTAAAGACGCACCTTTCTGGCCCCACAAAAATGGGCATTTCAAATTAGAAACAAGTCAAATGAACAAAATAGTGTGAATAAGTAAGTATTTCAGGGGTGAGTTAGCAGGTTATTGGGGTAGTAAGTCCTGATTTTTTTGGAAGTTGCAGTGACCACTACGCCATTCAAAATAGGCAGGCTTTAGCATAAGCAGTTAGGCCCCGTAGGATGATTTTAGCTAAAATGTGCCCCAAACACTCAAACCGGCTTGTATCTTGCAATGGAAAATATGGGAAACATGACTTAGACAGCAAATGATACACTGTATGCCATGTTTCCAAATTTTTATGCACAGTGGTTACAGCATGAAGCGAATGCATGTGAATATACAAAGGTGCATTGCATTAAACAAGTCCAATGAGCGTGAAAAAAATGGCCGGCCTGCCTGCTTTCATCCATCATTTGTTCTAAATTTATAATTAATCAATGAGCTGAGGTGGAGTCTTAGCCAGTGGTACCATCAGGGGTGTGTAATGCACTTTAGGGTAGACAGCCAATCAGCTGCCAGATTCAATCTGTCAATCAAACACAGCAGCCAATCAGAGAGCTGGCCATTGATCAGCAGGCCCTTTATGACATCACAGACAGACCCACGGAACTCTCTGTGCTTGTCTGCTGGCTGGCTGTCAGTTGGGTGGGTGGGCGGCAGAGGGGGAGGATGTACGTCTCGTTTCTCCTGAAAATTGCGGTTTTTCGGCGTTTCCGGAAAAAGTCGCGGTCCGACGCGCAAAAGTGGGGTATCGTAGAAATCGCCTTTTAAAGACGCACCTTTCTGGCCCCACAAAAATGGGCATTTCAAATTAGAAACAAGTCAAATGAACAAAATAGTGTGAATAAGTAAGTATTTCAGGGGTGAGTTAGCAGGTTATTGGGGTAGTAAGTCCTGATTTTTTTGGAGGTTGCAGTGACCACTACGCCATTCAAAATAGGCAGGCTTTAGCATAAGCAGTTAGGCCCCGTAGGATGATTTTAGCTAAAATGTGCCCCAAACACTCAAACCGGCTTGTATCTTGCAATGGAAAATATGGGAAACATGACTTAGACAGAAAATGATACACTGTATGCCATGTTTCCAAATTTTTATGCACAGTGGTTACAGCATGAAGCGAATGCATGTGAATATACAAAGGTGCATTGCATTAAACAAGTCCAATGAGCGTGAAAAAAATGGCCGGCCTGCCTGCTTTCATCCATCATTTGTTCTAAATTTATAATTAATCAATGAGCTGAGGTGGAGTCTTAGCCAGTGGTACCATCAGGGGTGTGTAATGCACTTTAGGGTAGACAGCCAATCAGCTGCCAGATTCAATCTGTCAATCAAACACAGCAGCCAATCAGAGAGCTGGCCATTGATCAGCAGGCCCTTTATGACATCACAGACAGACCCACGGAACTCTCTGTGCTTGTCTGCTGGCTGGCTGTCAGTTGGGTGGGTGGGCGGCAGAGGGGGAGGATGTACGTCTCGTTTCTCCTGAAAATTGCGGTTTTTCGGCGTTTCCGGAAAAAGTCGCGGTCCGACGCGCAAAAGTGGGGTATCGTAGAAATCGCCTTTTAAAGACGCACCTTTCTGGCCCCACAAAAATGGGCATTTCAAATTAGAAACAAGTCAAATGAACAAAATAGTGTGAATAAGTAAGTATTTCAGGGGTGAGTTAGCAGGTTATTGGGGTAGTAAGTCCTGATTTTTTTGGAGGTTGCAGTGACCACTATGCCATTCAAAATAGGCAGGCTTTAGCATAAGCAGTTAGGCTCCGTAGGATGATTTTAGCTAAAATGTGCCCCAAACACTCAAACCGGCTTGTATCTTGCAATGGAAAATATGGGAAACATGACTTAGACAGCAAATGATACACTGTATGCCATGTTTCCAAATTTTTATGCACAGTGGTTACAGCATGAAGCGAATGCATGTGAATATACAAAGGTGCATTGCATTAAACAAGTCCAATGAGCGTGAAAAAAATGGCCGGCCTGCCTGCTTTCATCCATCATTTGTTCTAAATTTATAATTAATCAATGAGCTGAGGTGGAGTCTTAGCCAGTGGTACCATCAGGGGTGTGTAATGCACTTTAGGGTAGACAGCCAATCAGCTGCCAGATTCAATCTGTCAATTAAACACAGCAGCCAATCAGAGAGCTGGCCATTGATCAGCAGGCCCTTTATGACATCACAGACAGACCCACGGAACTCTCTGTGCTTGTCTGCTGGCTGGCTGTCAGTTGGGTGGGTGGGCGGCAGAGGGGGAGGATGTACGTCTCGTTTCTCCTGAAAATTGCGGTTTTTCGGCGTTTCCGGAAAAAGTCGCGGTCCGACGCGCAAAAGTGGGGTATCGTAGAAATCGCCTTTTAAAGACGCACCTTTCTGGCCCCACAAAAATGGGCATTTCAAATTAGAAACAAGTCAAATGAACAAAATAGTGTGAATAAGTAAGTATTTCAGGGGTGAGTTAGCAGGTTATTGGGGTAGTAAGTCCTGATTTTTTTGGAGGTTGCAGTGACCACTACGCCATTCAAAATAGGCAGGCTTTAGCATAAGCAGTTAGGCCCAGTAGGATGATTTTAGCTAAAATGTGCCCCAAACACTCAAACCGGCTTGTATCTTGCAATGGAAAATATGGGAAACATGACTTAGACAGCAAATGATACACTGTATGCCATGTTTCCAAATTTTTATGCACAGTGGTTACAGCATGAAGCGAATGCATGTGAATATACAAAGGTGCATTGCATTAAACAAGTCCAATGAGCGTGAAAAAAATGGCCGGCCTGCCTGCTTTCATCCATCATTTGTTCTAAATTTATAATTAATCAATGAGCTGAGGTGGAGTCTTAGCCAGTGGTACCATCAGGGGTGTGTAATGCACTTTAGGGTAGACAGCCAATCAGCTGCCAGATTCAATCTGTCAATCAAACACAGCAGCCAATCAGAGAGCTGGCCATTGATCAGCAGGCCCTTTATGACATCACAGACAGACCCACGGAACTCTCTGTGCTTGTCTGCTGGCTGGCTGTCAGTTGGGTGGGTGGGCGGCAGAGGGGGAGGATGTACGTCTCGTTTCTCCTGAAAATTGCGGTTTTTCGGCGTTTCAGGAAAAAGTCGCGGTCCGACGTGCAAAAGTGGGGTATCGTAGAAATCGCCTTTTAAAGACGCACCTTTCTGGCCCCACAAAAATGGGCATTTCAAATTAGAAACAAGTCAAATGAACAAAATAGTGTGAATAAGTAAGTATTTCAGGGGTGAGTTAGCAGGTTATTGAGGTAGTAAGTCCTGATTTTTTTGGAGGTTGCAGTGACCACTACGCCATTCAAAATAGGCAGGCTTTAGCATAAGCAGTTAGGCCCCGTAGGATGATTTTAGCTAAAATGTGCCCCAAACACTCAAACCGGCTTGTATCTTGCAATGGAAAATATGGGAAACATGACTTAGACAGCAAATGATACACTGTATGCCATGTTTCCAAATTTTTATGCACAGTGGTTACAGCATGAAGTGAATGCATGTGAATATACAAAGGTGCATTGCATTAAACAAGTCCAATGAGCGTGAAAAAAATGGCCGGCCTGCCTGCTTTCATCCATCATTTGTTCTAAATTTATAATTAATCAATGAGCTGAGGTGGAGTCTTAGCCAGTGGTACCATCAGGGGTGTGTAATGCACTTTAGGGTAGACAGCCAATCAGCTGCCAGATTCAATCTGTCAATCAAACACAGCAGCCAATCAGAGAGCTGGCCATTGATCAGCAGGCCCTTTATGACATCACAGACAGACCCACGGAACTCTCTGTGCTTGTCTGCTGGCTGGCTGTCAGTTGGGTGGGTGGGCGGCAGAGGGGGAGGATGTACGTCTCGTTTCTCCTGAAAATTGCGGTTTTTCGGCGTTTCCGGAAAAAGTCGCGGTCCGACGTGCAAAAGTGGGGTATCGTAGAAATCGCCTTTTAAAGACGCACCTTTCTGGCCCCACAAAAATGGGCATTTCAAATTAGAAACAAGTCAAATGAACAAAATAGTGTGAATAAGTAAGTATTTCAGGGGTGAGTTAGCAGGTTATTGGGGTAGTAAGTCCTGATTTTTTTGGAGGTTGCAGTGACCACTACGCCATTCAAAATAGGCAGGCTTTAGCATAAGCAGTTAGGCCCCGTAGGATAATTTTAGCTAAAATGTGCCCCAAACACTCAAACCGGCTTGTATCTTGCAATGGAAAATATGGAAAACATGACTTAAACAGCAAATGATAGACTGTATGCCATGTTTCCAAATTTTTATGCACAGTGGTTACAGCATGAAGCGAATGCATGTGAATATACAAAGGTGCATTGCATTAAACAAGTCCAATGAGCGTGAAAAAAATGGCCGGCCTGCCTGCTTTCATCCATCATTTGTTCTAAATTTATAATTAATCAATGAGCTGAGGTGGAGTCTTAGCCAGTGGTACCATCAGGGGTGTGTAATGCACTTTAGGGTAGACAGCCAATCAGCTGCCAGATTCAATCTGTCAATCAAACACAGCAGCCAATCAGAGAGCTGGCCATTGATCAGCAGGCCCTTTATGACATCACAGACAGACCCACGGAACTCTCTGTGCTTGTCTGCTGGCTGGCTGTCAGTTGGGTGGGTGGGCGGCAGAGGGGGAGGATGTACGTCTCGTTTCTCCTGAAAATTGCGGTTTTTCGGCGTTTCAGGAAAAAGTCGCGGTCCGACGTGCAAAAGTGGGGTATCGTAGAAATCGCCTTTTGAAGACGCACCTTTCTGGCCCCACAAAAATGGGCATTTCAAATTAGAAACAAGTCAAATGAACAAAATAGTGTGAATAAGTAAGTATTTCAGGGGTGAGTTAGCAGGTTATTGGGGTAGTAAGTCCTGATTTTTTTGGAGGTTGCAGTGACCACTACGCCATTCAAAATAGGCAGGCTTTAGCATAAGCAGTTAGGCCCCGTAGGATGATTTTAGCTAAAATGTGCCCCAAACACTCAAACCGGCTTGTATCTTGCAATGGAAAATATGGGAAACATGACTTAGACAGCAAATGATAGACTGTATGCCATGTTTCCAAATTTTTATGCACAGTGGTTACAGCATGAAGCGAATGCATGTGAATATACAAAGGTGCATTGCATTAAACAAGTCCAATGAGCGTGAAAAAAATGGCCGGCCTGCCTGCTTTCATCCATCATTTGTTCTAAATTTATAATTAATCAATGAGCTGAGGTGGAGTCTTAGCCAGTGGTACCATCAGGGGTGTGTAATGCACTTTAGGGTAGACAGCCAATCAGCTGCCAGATTCAATCTGTCAATCAAACACAGCAGCCAATCAGAGAGCTGGCCATTGATCAGCAGGCCCTTTATGACATCACAGACAGACCCACGGAACTCTCTGTGCTTGTCTGCTGGCTGGCTGTCAGTTGGGTGGGTGGGCGGCAGAGGGGGAGGATGTACGTCTCGTTTCTCCTGAAAATTGCGGTTTTTCGGCGTTTCCGGAAAAAGTCGCGGTCCGACGCGCAAAAGTGGGGTATCGTAGAAATCGCCTTTTAAAGACGCACCTTTCTGGCCCCACAAAAATGGGCATTTCAAATTAGAAACAAGTCAAATGAACAAAATAGTGTGAATAAGTAAGTATTTCAGGGGTGAGTTAGCAGGTTATTGGGGTAGTAAGTCCTGATTTTTTTGGAGGTTGCAGTGACCACTACGCCATTCAAAATAGGCAGGCTTTAGCATAAGCAGTTAGGCCCCGTAGGATGATTTTAGCTAAAATGTGCCCCAAACACTCAAACCGGCTTGTATCTTGCAATGGAAAATATGGGAAACATGACTTAGACAGAAAATGATACACTGTATGCCATGTTTCCAAATTTTTATGCACAGTGGTTACAGCATGAAGCGAATGCATGTGAATATACAAAGGTGCATTGCATTAAACAAGTCCAATGAGCGTGAAAAAAATGGCCGGCCTGCCTGCTTTCATCCATCATTTGTTCTAAATTTATAATTAATCAATGAGCTGAGGTGGAGTCTTAGCCAGTGGTACCATCAGGGGTGTGTAATGCACTTTAGGGTAGACAGCCAATCAGCTGCCAGATTCAATCTGTCAATCAAACACAGCAGCCAATCAGAGAGCTGGCCATTGATCAGCAGGCCCTTTATGACATCACAGACAGACCCACGGAACTCTCTGTGCTTGTCTGCTGGCTGGCTGTCAGTTGGGTGGGTGGGCGGCAGAGGGGGAGGATGTACGTCTCGTTTCTCCTGAAAATTGCGGTTTTTCGGCGTTTCCGGAAAAAGTCGCGGTCCAACGCGCAAAAGTGGGGTATCGTAGAAATCGCCTTTTAAAGACGCACCTTTCTGGCCCCACAAAAATGGGCATTTCAAATTAGAAACAAGTCAAATGAACAAAATAGTGTGAATAAGTAAGTATTTCAGGGGTGAGTTAGCAGGTTATTGGGGTAGTAAGTCCTGATTTTTTTGGAGGTTGCAGTGACCACTACGCCATTCAAAATAGGCAGGCTTTAGCATAAGCAGTTAGGCCCCGTAGGATGATTTTAGCTAAAATGTGCCCCAAACACTCAAACCGGCTTGTATCTTGCAATGGAAAATATGGGAAACATGACTTAGACAGCAAATGATACACTGTATGCCATGTTTCCAAATTTTTATGCACAGTGGTTACAGCATGAAGCGAATGCATGTGAATATACAAAGGTGCATTGCATTAAACAAGTCCAATGAGCGTGAAAAAAATGGCCGGCCTGCCTGCTTTCATCCATCATTTGTTCTAAATTTATAATTAATCAATGAGCTGAGGTGGAGTCTTAGCCAGTGGTACCATCAGGGGTGTGTAATGCACTTTAGGGTAGACAGCCAATCAGCTGCCAGATTCAATCTGTCAATCAAACACAGCAGCCAATCAGAGAGCTGGCCATTGATCAGCAGGCCCTTTATGACATCACAGACAGACCCACGGAACTCTCTGTGCTTGTCTGCTGGCTGGCTGTCAGTTGGGTGGGTGGGCGGCAGAGGGGGAGGATGTACGTCTCGTTTCTCCTGAAAATTGCGGTTTTTCGGCGTTTCAGGAAAAAGTCGCGGTCCGACGTGCAAAAGTGGGGTATCGTAGAAATCGCCTTTTGAAGACGCACCTTTCTGGCCCCACAAAAATGGGCATTTCAAATTAGAAACAAGTCAAATGAACAAAATAGTGTGAATAAGTAAGTATTTCAGGGGTGAGTTAGCAGGTTATTGGGGTAGTAAGTCCTGATTTTTTTGGAGGTTGCAGTGACCACTACGCCATTCAAAATAGGCAGGCTTTAGCATAAGCAGTTAGGCCCCGTAGGATGATTTTAGCTAAAATGTGCCCCAAACACTCAAACCGGCTTGTATCTTGCAATGGAAAATATGGGAAACATGACTTAGACAGCAAATGATAGACTGTATGCCATGTTTCCAAATTTTTATGCACAGTGGTTACAGCATGAAGCGAATGCATGTGAATATACAAAGGTGCATTGCATTAAACAAGTCCAATGAGCGTGAAAAAAATGGCCGGCCTGCCTGCTTTCATCCATCATTTGTTCTAAATTTATAATTAATCAATGAGCTGAGGTGGAGTCTTAGCCAGTGGTACCATCAGGGGTGTGTAATGCACTTTAGGGTAGACAGCCAATCAGCTGCCAGATTCAATCTGTCAATCAAACACAGCAGCCAATCAGAGAGCTGGCCATTGATCAGCAGGCCCTTTATGACATCACAGACAGACCCACGGAACTCTCTGTGCTTGTCTGCTGGCTGGCTGTCAGTTGGGTGGGTGGGCGGCAGAGGGGGAGGATGTACGTCTCGTTTCTCCTGAAAATTGCGGTTTTTCGGCGTTTCCGGAAAAAGTCGCGGTCCGACGCGCAAAAGTGGGGTATCGTAGAAATCGCCTTTTAAAGACGCACCTTTCTGGCCCCACAAAAATGGGCATTTCAAATTAGAAACAAGTCAAATGAACAAAATAGTGTGAATAAGTAAGTATTTCAGGGGTGAGTTAGCAGGTTATTGGGGTAGTAAGTCCTGATTTTTTTGGAGGTTGCAGTGACCACTACGCCATTCAAAATAGGCAGGCTTTAGCATAAGCAGTTAGGCCCCGTAGGATGATTTTAGCTAAAATGTGCCCCAAACACTCAAACCGGCTTGTATCTTGCAATGGAAAATATGGGAAACATGACTTAGACAGCAAATGATACACTGTATGCCATGTTTCCAAATTTTTATGCACAGTGGTTACAGCATGAAGCGAATGCATGTGAATATACAAAGGTGCATTGCATTAAACAAGTCCAATGAGCGTGAAAAAAATGGCCGGCCTGCCTGCTTTCATCCATCATTTGTTCTAAATTTATAATTAATCAATGAGCTGAGGTGGAGTCTTAGCCAGTGGTACCATCAGGGGTGTGTAATGCACTTTAGGGTAGACAGCCAATCAGCTGCCAGATTCAATCTGTCAATCAAACACAGCAGCCAATCAGAGAGCTGGCCATTGATCAGCAGGCCCTTTATGACATCACAGACAGACCCACGGAACTCTCTGTGCTTGTCTGCTGGCTGGCTGTCAGTTGGGTGGGTGGGCGGCAGAGGGGGAGGATGTACGTCTCGTTTCTCCTGAAAATTGCGGTTTTTCGGCGTTTCCGGAAAAAGTCGCGGTCCGACGCGCAAAAGTGGGGTATCGTAGAAATCGCCTTTTAAAGACGCACCTTTCTGGCCCCACAAAAATGGGCATTTCAAATTAGAAACAAGTCAAATGAACAAAATAGTGTGAATAAGTAAGTATTTCAGGGGTGAGTTAGCAGGTTATTGGGGTAGTAAGTCCTGATTTTTTTGGAGGTTGCAGTGACCACTACGCCATTCAAAATAGGCAGGCTTTAGCATAAGCAGTTAGGCTCCGTAGGATGATTTTAGCTAAAATGTGCCCCAAACACTCAAACCGGCTTGTATCTTGCAATGGAAAATATGGGAAACATGACTTAGACAGCAAATGATACACTGTATGCCATGTTTCCAAATTTTTATGCACAGTGGTTACAGCATGAAGCGAATGCATGTGAATATACAAAGGTGCATTGCATTAAACAAGTCCAATGAGCGTGAAAAAAATGGCCGGCCTGCCTGCTTTCATCCATCATTTGTTCTAAATTTATAATTAATCAATGAGCTGAGGTGGAGTCTTAGCCAGTGGTACCATCAGGGGTGTGTAATGCACTTTAGGGTAGACAGCCAATCAGCTGCCAGATTCAATCTGTCAATCAAACACAGCAGCCAATCAGAGAGCTGGCCATTGATCAGCAGGCCCTTTATGACATCACAGACAGACCCACGGAACTCTCTGTGCTTGTCTGCTGGCTGGCTGTCAGTTGGGTGGGTGGGCGGCAGAGGGGGAGGATGTACGTCTCGTTTCTCCTGAAAATTGCGGTTTTTCGGCGTTTCCGGAAAAAGTCGCGGTCCGACGCGCAAAAGTGGGGTATCGTAGAAATCGCCTTTTAAAGACGCACCTTTCTGGCCCCACAAAAATGGGCATTTCAAATTAGAAACAAGTCAAATGAACAAAATAGTGTGAATAAGTAAGTATTTCAGGGGTGAGTTAGCAGGTTATTGGGGTAGTAAGTCCTGATTTTTTTGGAGGTTTCAGTGACCACTACGCCATTCAAAATAGGCAGGCTTTAGCATAAGCAGTTAGGCCCCGTAGGATGATTTTAGCTAAAATGTGCCCCAAACACTCAAACCGGCTTGTATCTTGCAATGGAAAATATGGGAAACATGACTTAGACAGCAAATGATACACTGTATGCCATGTTTCCAAATTTTTATGCACAGTGGTTACAGCATGAAGCGAATGCATGTGAATATACAAAGGTGCATTGCATTAAACAAGTCCAATGAGCGTGAAAAAAATGGCCGGCCTGCCTGCTTTCATCCATCATTTGTTCTAAATTTATAATTAATCAATGAGCTGAGGTGGAGTCTTAGCCAGTGGTACCATCAGGGGTGTGTAATGCACTTTAGGGTAGACAGCCAATCAGCTGCCAAATTCAATCAGTCAATCAAACACAGCAGCCAATCAGAGAGCTGGCCATTGATCAGCAGGCCCTTTATGAACAAAATAGGCCCTTTATGAACAAAATAGTGTGAATAAGTAAGTATTTCAGGGGTGAGTTAGCAGGTTATTGGGGTAGTAAGTCCTGATTTTTTTGGAGGTTGCAGTGACCACTACGCCATTCAAAATAGGCAGGCTTTAGCATAAGCAGTTAGGCCCCGTAGGATGATTTTAGCTAAAATGTGCCCCAAACACTCAAACCGGCTTGTATCTTGCAATGGAAAATATGGGAAACATGACTTAGACAGCAAATGATACACTGTATGCCATGTTTCCAAATTTTTATGCACAGTGGTTACAGCATGAAGCGAATGCATGTGAATATACAAAGGTGCATTGCATTAAACAAGTCCAATGAGCGTGAAAAAAATGGCCGGCCTGCCTGCTTTCATCCATCATTTGTTCTAAATTTATAATTAATCAATGAGCTGAGGTGGAGTCTTAGCCAGTGGTACCATCAGGGGTGTGTAATGCACTTTAGGGTAGACAGCCAATCAGCTGCCAGATTCAATCTGTCAATCAAACACAGCAGCCAATCAGAGAGCTGGCCATTGATCAGCAGGCCCTTTATGACATCACAGACAGACCCTAGGAACTCTCTGTGCTTGTCTGCTGGCTGGCTGTCAGTTGGTTGGGTGGGCGGCAGAGGGGGAGGATGTACGTCTCGTTTCTCCTGAAAATTGCGGTTTTTCGGCGTTTCCGGAAAAAGTCGCGGTCCGACGCGCAAAAGTGGGGTATCGTAGAAATCGCCTTTTAAAGACGCACCTTTCTGGCCCCACAAAAATGGGCATTTCAAATTAGAAACAAGTCAAATGAACAAAATAGTGTGAATAAGTAAGTATTTCAGGGGTGAGTTAGCAGGTTATTGGGGTAGTAAGTCCTGATTTTTTTGGAGGTTGCAGTGACCACTACGCCATTCAAAATAGGCAGGCTTTAGCATAAGCAGTTAGGCCCCGTAGGATGATTTTAGCTAAAATGTGCCCCAAACACTCAAACCGGCTTGTATCTTGCAATGGAAAATATGGGAAACATGACTTAGACAGCAAATGATACACTGTATGCCATGTTTCCAAATTTTTATGCATAGTGGTTACAGCATGAAGCGAATGCATGTGAATATACAAAGGTGCATTGCATTAAACAAGTCCAATGAGCGTGAAAAAAATGGCCGGCCTGCCTGCTTTCATCCATCATTTGTTCTAAATTTATAATTAATCAATGAGCTGAGGTGGAGTCTTAGCCAGCGGTACCATCAGGGGTGTGTAATGCACTTTAGGGTAGACAGCCAATCAGCTGCCAGATTCAATCTGTCAATCAAACACAGCAGCCAATCAGAGAGCTGGCCATTGATCAGCAGGCCCTTTATGACATCACAGACAGACCCACGGAACTCTCTGTGCTTGTCTGCTGGCTGGCTGTCAGTTGGGTGGGTGGGCGGCAGAGGGGGAGGATGTACGTCTCGTTTCTCCTGAAAATTGCGGTTTTTCGGCGTTTCCGGAAAAAGTCGCGGTCCGACGCGCAAAAGTGGGGTATCGTAGAAATCGCCTTTTAAAAACGCACCTTTCTGGCCCCACAAAAATGGGCATTTCAAATTAGAAACAAGTCAAATGAACAAAATAGTGTGAATAAGTAAGTATTTCAGGGGTGAGTTAGCAGGTTATTGGGGTAGTAAGTCCTGATTTTTTTGGAGGTTGCAGTGACCACTACGCCATTCAAAATAGGCAGGCTTTAGCATAAGCAGTTAGGCCCCGTAGGATGATTTTAGCTAAAATGTGCCCCAAACACTCAAACCGGCTTGTATCTTGCAATGGAAAATATGGGAAACATGACTTAGACAGAAAATGATACACTGTATGCCATGTTTCCAAATTTTTATGCACAGTGGTTACAGCATGAAGCGAATGCATGTGAATATACAAAGGTGCATTGCATTAAACAAGTCCAATGAGCGTGAAAAAAATGGCCGGCCTGCCTGCTTTCATCCATCATTTGTTCTAAATTTATAATTAATCAATGAGCTGAGGTGGAGTCTTAGCCAGTGGTACCATCAGGGGCGTGTAATGCACTTTAGGGTAGACAGCCAATCAGCTGCCAGATTCAATCTGTCAATCAAACACAGCAGCCAATCAGAGAGCTGGCCATTGATCAGCAGGCCCTTTATGACATCACAGACAGACCCACGGAACTCTCTGTGCTTGTCTGCTGGCTGGCTGTCAGTTGGGTGGGTGGGCGGCAGAGGGGGAGGATGTACGTCTCGTTTCTCCTGAAAATTGCGGTTTTTCGGCGTTTCCGGAAAAAGTCGCGGTCCGACGCGCAAAAGTGGGGTATCGTAGAAATCGCCTTTTAAAGACGCACCTTTCTGGCCCCACAAAAATGGGCATTTCAAATTAGAAACAAGTCAAATGAACAAAATAGTGTGAATAAGTAAGTATTTCAGGGGTGAGTTAGCAGGTTATTGGGGTAGTAAGTCCTGATTTTTTTGGAGGTTGCAGTGACCACTACGCCATTCAAAATAGGCAGGCTTTAGCATAAGCAGTTAGGCTCCGTAGGATGATTTTAGCTAAAATGTGCCCCAAACACTCAAACCGGCTTGTATCTTGCAATGGAAAATATGGGAAACATGACTTAGACAGCAAATGATACACTGTATGCCATGTTTCCAAATTTTTATGCACAGTGGTTACAGCATGAAGCGAATGCATGTGAATATACAAAGGTGCATTGCATTAAACAAGTCCAATGAGCGTGAAAAAAATGGCCGGCCTGCCTGCTTTCATCCATCATTTGTTCTAAATTTATAATTAATCAATGAGCTGAGGTGGAGTCTTAGCCAGTGGTACCATCAGGGGTGTGTAATGCACTTTAGGGTAGACAGCCAATCAGCTGCCAGATTCAATCTGTCAATCAAACACAGCAGCCAATCAGAGAGCTGGCCATTGATCAGCAGGCCCTTTATGACATCACAGACAGACCCACGGAACTCTCTGTGCTTGTCTGCTGGCTGGCTGTCAGTTGGGTGGGTGGGCGGCAGAGGGGGAGGATGTACGTCTCGTTTCTCCTGAAAATTGCGGTTTTTCGGCGTTTCCGGAAAAAGTCGCGGTCCGACGCGCAAAAGTGGGGTATCGTAGAAATCGCCTTTTAAAGACGCACCTTTCTGGCCCCACAAAAATGGGCATTTCAAATTAGAAACAAGTCAAATGAACAAAATAGTGTGAATAAGTAAGTATTTCAGGGGTGAGTTAGCAGGTTATTGGGGTAGTAAGTCCTGATTTTTTTGGAGGTTGCAGTGACCACTACGCCATTCAAAATAGGCAGGCTTTAGCATAAGCAGTTAGGCCCCGTAGGATGATTTTAGCTAAAATGTGCCCCAAACACTCAAACCGGCTTGTATCTTGCAATGGAAAATATGGGAAACATGACTTAGACAGCAAATGATACACTGTATGCCATGTTTCCAAATTTTTATGCACAGTGGTTACAGCATGAAGCGAATGCATGTGAATATACAAAGGTGCATTGCATTAAACAAGTCCAATGAGCGTGAAAAAAATGGCCGGCCTGCCTGATTTCATCTATCATTTGTTCTAAATTTATAATTAATCAATGAGCTGAGGTGGAGTCTTAGCCAGTGGTACCATCAGGGGTGTGTAATGCACTTTAGGGTAGACAGCCAATCAGCTGCCAAATTCAATCAGTCAATCAAACACAGCAGCCAATCAGAGAGCTGGCCATTGATCAGCAGGCCCTTTATGAACAAAATAGGCCCTTTATGAACAAAATAGTGTGAATAAGTAAGTATTTCAGGGGTGAGTTAGCAGGTTATTGGGGTAGTAAGTCCTGATTTTTTTGGAGGTTGCAGTGACCACTACGCCATTCAAAATAGGCAGGCTTTAGCATAAGCAGTTAGGCCCCGTAGGATGATTTTAGCTAAAATGTGCCCCAAACACTCAAACCGGCTTGTATCTTGCAATGGAAAATATGGGAAACATGACTTAGACAGCAAATGATACACTGTATGCCATGTTTCCAAATTTTTATGCACAGTGGTTACAGCATGAAGCGAATGCATGTGAATATACAAAGGTGCATTGCATTAAACAAGTCCAATGAGCGTGAAAAAAATGGCCGGCCTGCCTGCTTTCATCCATCATTTGTTCTAAATTTATAATTAATCAATGAGCTGAGGTGGAGTCTTAGCCAGTGGTACCATCAGGGGTGTGTAATGCACTTTAGGGTAGACAGCCAATCAGCTGCCAAATTCAATCAGTCAATCAAACACAGCAGCCAATCAGAGAGCTGGCCATTGATCAGCAGGCCCTTTATGAACAAAATAGGCCCTTTATGAACAAAATAGTGTGAATAAGTAAGTATTTCAGGGGTGAGTTAGCAGGTTATTGGGGTAGTAAGTCCTGATTTTTTTGGAGGTTGCAGTGACCACTACGCCATTCAAAATAGGCAGGCTTTAGCATAAGCAGTTAGGCCCCGTAGGATGATTTTAGCTAAAATGTGCCCCAAACACTCAAACCGGCTTGTATCTTGCAATGGAAAATATGGGAAACATGACTTAGACAGCAAATGATACACTGTATGCCATGTTTCCAAATTTTTATGCACAGTGGTTACAGCATGAAGCGAATGCATGTGAATATACAAAGGTGCATTGCATTAAACAAGTCCAATGAGCGTGAAAAAAATGGCCGGCCTGCCTGCTTTCATCCATCATTTGTTCTAAATTTATAATTAATCAATGAGCTGAGGTGGAGTCTTAGCCAGTGGTACCATCAGGGGTGTGTAATGCACTTTAGGGTAGACAGCCAATCAGCTGCCAGATTCAATCTGTCAATCAAACACAGCAGCCAATCAGAGAGCTGGCCATTGATCAGCAGGCCCTTTATGACATCACAGACAGACCCTAGGAACTCTCTGTGCTTGTCTGCTGGCTGGCTGTCAGTTGGTTGGGTGGGCGGCAGAGGGGGAGGATGTACGTCTCGTTTCTCCTGAAAATTGCGGTTTTTCGGCGTTTCCGGAAAAAGTCGCGGTCCGACGCGCAAAAGTGGGGTATCGTAGAAATCGCCTTTTAAAGACGCACCTTTCTGGCCCCACAAAAATGGGCATTTCAAATTAGAAACAAGTCAAATGAACAAAATAGTGTGAATAAGTAAGTATTTCAGGGGTGAGTTAGCAGGTTATTGGGGTAGTAAGTCCTGATTTTTTTGGAGGTTGCAGTGACCACTACGCCATTCAAAATAGGCAGGCTTTAGCATAAGCAGTTAGGCCCCGTAGGATGATTTTAGCTAAAATGTGCCCCAAACACTCAAACCGGCTTGTATCTTGCAATGGAAAATATGGGAAACATGACTTAGACAGCAAATGATACACTGTATGCCATGTTTCCAAATTTTTATGCATAGTGGTTACAGCATGAAGCGAATGCATGTGAATATACAAAGGTGCATTGCATTAAACAAGTCCAATGAGCGTGAAAAAAATGGCCGGCCTGCCTGCTTTCATCCATCATTTGTTCTAAATTTATAATTAATCAATGAGCTGAGGTGGAGTCTTAGCCAGCGGTACCATCAGGGGTGTGTAATGCACTTTAGGGTAGACAGCCAATCAGCTGCCAGATTCAATCTGTCAATCAAACACAGCAGCCAATCAGAGAGCTGGCCATTGATCAGCAGGCCCTTTATGACATCACAGACAGACCCACGGAACTCTCTGTGCTTGTCTGCTGGCTGGCTGTCAGTTGGGTGGGTGGGCGGCAGAGGGGGAGGATGTACGTCTCGTTTCTCCTGAAAATTGCGGTTTTTCGGCGTTTCCGGAAAAAGTCGCGGTCCGACGCGCAAAAGTGGGGTATCGTAGAAATCGCCTTTTAAAAACGCACCTTTCTGGCCCCACAAAAATGGGCATTTCAAATTAGAAACAAGTCAAATGAACAAAATAGTGTGAATAAGTAAGTATTTCAGGGGTGAGTTAGCAGGTTATTGGGGTAGTAAGTCCTGATTTTTTTGGAGGTTGCAGTGACCACTACGCCATTCAAAATAGGCAGGCTTTAGCATAAGCAGTTAGGCCCCGTAGGATGATTTTAGCTAAAATGTGCCCCAAACACTCAAACCGGCTTGTATCTTGCAATGGAAAATATGGGAAACATGACTTAGACAGAAAATGATACACTGTATGCCATGTTTCCAAATTTTTATGCACAGTGGTTACAGCATGAAGCGAATGCATGTGAATATACAAAGGTGCATTGCATTAAACAAGTCCAATGAGCGTGAAAAAAATGGCCGGCCTGCCTGCTTTCATCCATCATTTGTTCTAAATTTATAATTAATCAATGAGCTGAGGTGGAGTCTTAGCCAGTGGTACCATCAGGGGCGTGTAATGCACTTTAGGGTAGACAGCCAACCAGCTGCCAGATTCAATCTGTCAATCAAACACAGCAGCCAATCAGAGAGCTGGCCATTGATCAGCAGGCCCTTTATGACATCACAGACAGACCCACGGAACTCTCTGTGCTTGTCTGCTGGCTGGCTGTCAGTTGGGTGGGTGGGCGGCAGAGGGGGAGGATGTACGTCTCGTTTCTCCTGAAAATTGCGGTTTTTCTGCGTTTCCGGAAAAAGTCGCGGTCCGACGCGCAAAAGTGGGGTATCGTAGAAATCGCCTTTTAAAGACGCACCTTTCTGGCCCCACAAAAATGGGCATTTCAAATTAGAAACAAGTCAAATGAACAAAATAGTGTGAATAAGTAAGTATTTCAGGGGTGAGTTAGCAGGTTATTGGGGTAGTAAGTCCTGATTTTTTTGGAGGTTGCAGTGACCACTACGCCATTCAAAATAGGCAGGCTTTAGCATAAGCAGTTAGGCTCCGTAGGATGATTTTAGCTAAAATGTGCCCCAAACACTCAAACCGGCTTGTATCTTGCAATGGAAAATATGGGAAACATGACTTAGACAGCAAATGATACACTGTATGCCATGTTTCCAAATTTTTATGCACAGTGGTTACAGCATGAAGCGAATGCATGTGAATATACAAAGGTGCATTGCATTAAACAAGTCCAATGAGCGTGAAAAAAATGGCCGGCCTGCCTGCTTTCATCCATCATTTGTTCTAAATTTATAATTAATCAATGAGCTGAGGTGGAGTCTTAGCCAGTGGTACCATCAGGGGTGTGTAATGCACTTTAGGGTAGACAGCCAATCAGCTGCCAGATTCAATCTGTCAATCAAACACAGCAGCCAATCAGAGAGCTGGCCATTGATCAGCAGGCCCTTTATGACATCACAGACAGACCCACGGAACTCTCTGTGCTTGTCTGCTGGCTGGCTGTCAGTTGGGTGGGTGGGCGGCAGAGGGGGAGGATGTACGTCTCGTTTCTCCTGAAAATTGCGGTTTTTCGGCGTTTCCGGAAAAAGTCGCGGTCCGACGCGCAAAAGTGGGGTATCGTAGAAATCGCCTTTTAAAGACGCACCTTTCTGGCCCCACAAAAATGGGCATTTCAAATTAGAAACAAGTCAAATGAACAAAATAGTGTGAATAAGTAAGTATTTCAGGGGTGAGTTAGCAGGTTATTGGGGTAGTAAGTCCTGATTTTTTTGGAGGTTGCAGTGACCACTACGCCATTCAAAATAGGCAGGCTTTAGCATAAGCAGTTAGGCCCCGTAGGATGATTTTAGCTAAAATGTGCCCCAAACACTCAAACCGGCTTGTATCTTGCAATGGAAAATATGGGAAACATGACTTAGACAGAAAATGATACACTGTATGCCATGTTTCCAAATTTTTATGCACAGTGGTTACAGCATGAAGCGAATGCATGTGAATATACAAAGGTGCATTGCATTAAACAAGTCCAATGAGCGTGAAAAAAATGGCCGGCCTGCCTGCTTTCATCCATCATTTGTTCTAAATTTATAATTAATCAATGAGCTGAGGTGGAGTCTTGGCCAGTGGTACCATCAGGGGTGTGTAATGCACTTTAGGGTAGACAGCCAATCAGCTGCCAGATTCAATCTGTCAATCAAACACAGCAGCCAATCAGAGAGCTGGCCATTGATCAGCAGGCCCTTTATGACATCACAGACAGACCCACGGAACTCTCTGTGCTTGTCTGCTGGCTGGCTGTCAGTTGGGTGGGTGGGCGGCAGAGGGGGAGGATGTACGTCTCGTTTCTCCTGAAAATTGCGGTTTTTCGGCGTTTCAGGAAAAAGTCGCGGTCCGACGTGCAAAAGTGGGGTATCGTAGAAATCGCCTTTTAAAGACGCACCTTTCTGGCCCCACAAAAATGGGCATTTCAAATTAGAAACAAGTCAAATGAACAAAATAGTGTGAATAAGTAAGTATTTCAGGGGTGAGTTAGCAGGTTATTGGGGTAGTAAGTCCTGATTTTTTTGGAGGTTGCAGTGACCACTACGCCATTCAAAATAGGCAGGCTTTAGCATAAGCAGTTAGGCCCCGTAGGATGATTTTAGCTAAAATGTGCCCCAAACACTCAAACCGGCTTGTATCTTGCAATGGAAAATATGGGAAACATGACTTAGACAGCAAATGATAGACTGTATGCCATGTTTCCAAATTTTTATGCACAGTGGTTACAGCATGAAGCGAATGCATGTGAATATACAAAGGTGCATTGCATTAAACAAGTCCAATGAGCATGAAAAAAATGGCCGGCCTGCCTGCTTTCATCCATCATTTGTTCTAAATTTATAATTAATCAATGAGCTGAGGTGGAGTCTTAGCCAGTGGTACCATCAGGGGTGTGTAATGCACTTTAGGGTAGACAGCCAATCAGCTGCCAAATTCAATCTGTCAATCAAACACAGCAGCCAATCAGAGAGCTGGCCATTGATCAGCAGGCCCTTTATGACATCACAGACAGACCCACGGAACTCTCTGTGCTTGTCTGCTGGCTGGCTGTCAGTTGGGTGGGTGGGCGGCAGAGGGGGAGGATGTACGTCTCGTTTCTCCTGAAAATTGCGGTTTTTCGGCGTTTCCGGAAAAAGTCGCGGTCCGACGCGCAAAAGTGGGGTATCGTAGAAATCACCTTTTAAAGACGCACCTTTCTGGCCCCACAAAAATGGGCATTTCAAATTAGAAACAAGTCAAATGAACAAAATAGTGTGAATAAGTAAGTATTTCAGGGGTGAGTTAGCAGGTTATTGGGGTAGTAAGTCCTGATTTTTTTGGAGGTTGCAGTGACCACTACGCCATTCAAAATATGCAGGCTTTAGCATAAGCAGTTAGGCCCCGTAGGATGATTTTAGCTAAAATGTGCCCCAAACACTCAAACCGGCTTGTATCTTGCAATGGAAAATATGGGAAACATGACTTAGACAGCAAATGATACACTGTATGCCATGTTTCCAAATTTTTATGCACAGTGGTTACAGCATGAAGCGAATGCATGTGAATATACAAAGGTGCATTGCATTAAACAAGTCCAATGAGCGTGAAAAAAATGGCCGGCCTGCCTGCTTTCATCCATCATTTGTTCTAAATTTATAATTAATCAATGAGCTGAGGTGGAGTCTTAGCCAGTAGTACCATCAGGGGTGTGTAATGCACTTTAGGGTAGACAGCCAATCAGCTGCCAGATTCAATCTGTCAATCAAACACAGCAGCCAATCAGAGAGCTGGCCATTGATCAGCAGGCCCTTTATGACATCACAGACAGACCCACGGAACTCTCTGTGCTTGTCTGCTGGCTGGCTGTCAGTTGGGTGGGTGGGCGGCAGAGGGGGAGGATGTACGTCTCGTTTCTCCTGAAAATTGCGGTTTTTCTGCGTTTCCGGAAAAAGTCGCGGTCCGACGCGCAAAAGTGGGGTATCGTAGAAATCGCCTTTTAAAGACGCACCTTTCTGGCCCCACAAAAATGGGCATTTCAAATTAGAAACAAGTCAAATGAACAAAATAGTGTGAATAAGTAAGTATTTCAGGGGTGAGTTAGCAGGTTATTGGGGTAGTAAGTCCTGATTTTTTTGGAGGTTGCAGTGACCACTACGCCATTCAAAATAGGCAGGCTTTAGCATAAGCAGTTAGGCCCCGTAGGATGATTTTAGCTAAAATGTGCCCCAAACACTCAAACCGGCTTGTATCTTGCAATGGAAAATATGGGAAACATGACTTAGACAGCAAATGATACACTGTATGCCATGTTTCCAAATTTTTATGCACAGTGGTTACAGCATGAAGCGAATGCATGTGAATATACAAAGGTGCATTGCATTAAACAAGTCCAATGAGCGTGAAAAAAATGGCCGGCCTGCCTGATTTCATCTATCATTTGTTCTAAATTTATAATTAATCAATGAGCTGAGGTGGAGTCTTAGCCAGTGGTACCATCAGGGGTGTGTAATGCACTTTAGGGTAGACAGCCAATCAGCTGCCAAATTCAATCAGTCAATCAAACACAGCAGCCAATCAGAGAACTGGCCATTGATCAGCAGGCCCTTTATGAACAAAATAGGCCCTTTATGAACAAAATAGTGTGAATAAGTAAGTATTTCAGGGGTGAGTTAGCAGGTTATTGGGGTAGTAAGTCCTGATTTTTTTGGAGGTTGCAGTGACCACTACGCCATTCAAAATAGGCAGGCTTTAGCATAAGCAGTTAGGCCCCGTAGGATGATTTTAGCTAAAATGTGCCCCAAACACTCAAACCGGCTTGTATCTTGCAATGGAAAATATGGGAAACATGACTTAGACAGCAAATGATACACTGTATGCCATGTTTCCAAATTTTTATGCACAGTGGTTACAGCATGAAGCGAATGCATGTGAATATACAAAGGTGCATTGCATTAAACAAGTCCAATGAGCGTGAAAAAAATGGCCGGCCTGCCTGCTTTCATCCATCATTTGTTCTAAATTTATAATTAATCAATGAGCTGAGGTGGAGTCTTAGCCAGTGGTACCATCAGGGGTGTGTAATGCACTTTAGGGTAGACAGCCAATCAGCTGCCAGATTCAATCTGTCAATCAAACACAGCAGCCAATCAGAGAGCTGGCCATTGATCAGCAGGCCCTTTATGACATCACAGACAGACCCTAGGAACTCTCTGTGCTTGTCTGCTGGCTGGCTGTCAGTTGGTTGGGTGGGCGGCAGAGGGGGAGGATGTACGTCTCGTTTCTCCTGAAAATTGCGGTTTTTCGGCGTTTCCGGAAAAAGTCGCGGTCCGACGCGCAAAAGTGGGGTATCGTAGAAATCGCCTTTTAAAGACGCACCTTTCTGGCCCCACAAAAATGGGCATTTCAAATTAGAAACAAGTCAAATGAACAAAATAGTGTGAATAAGTAAGTATTTCAGGGGTGAGTTAGCAGGTTATTGGGGTAGTAAGTCCTGATTTTTTTGGAGGTTGCAGTGACCACTACGCCATTCAAAATAGGCAGGCTTTAGCATAAGCAGTTAGGCCCCGTAGGATGATTTTAGCTAAAATGTGCCCCAAACACTCAAACCGGCTTGTATCTTGCAATGGAAAATATGGGAAACATGACTTAGACAGCAAATGATACACTGTATGCCATGTTTCCAAATTTTTATGCACAGTGGTTACAGCATGAAGCGAATGCATGTGAATATACAAAGGTGCATTGCATTAAACAAGTCCAATGAGCGTGAAAAAAATGGCCGGCCTGCCTGCTTTCATCCATCATTTGTTCTAAATTTATAATTAATCAATGAGCTGAGGTGGAGTCTTAGCCAGTGGTACCATCAGGGGTGTGTAATGCACTTTAGGGTAGACAGCCAATCAGCTGCCAGATTCAATCTGTCAATCAAACACAGCAGCCAATCAGAGAGCTGGCCATTGATCAGCAGGCCCCTTATGACATCACAGACAGACCCACGGAACTCTCTGTGCTTGTCTGCTGGCTGGCTGTCAGTTGGGTGGGTGGGCGGCAGAGGGGGAGGATGTACGTCTCGTTTCTCCTGAAAATTGCGGTTTTTCGGCGTTTCCGGAAAAAGTCGCGGTCCGACGCGCAAAAGTGGGGTATCGTAGAAATCGCCTTTTAAAGACGCACCTTTCTGGCCCCACAAAAATGGGCATTTCAAATTAGAAACAAGTCAAATGAACAAAATAGTGTGAATAAGTAAGTATTTCAGGGGTGAGTTAGCAGGTTATTGGGGTAGTAAGTCCTGATTTTTTTGGAGGTTGCAGTGACCACTACGCCATTCAAAATAGGCAGGCTTTAGCATAAGCAGTTAGGCCCCGTAGGATGATTTTAGCTAAAATGTGCCCCAAACACTCAAACCGGCTTGTATCTTGCAATGGAAAATATGGGAAACATGACTTAGACAGCAAATGATACACTGTATGCCATGTTTCTAAATTTTTATGCACAGTGGTTACAGCATGAAGCGAATGCATGTGAATATACAAAGGTGCATTGCATTAAACAAGTCCAATGAGCGTGAAAAAAATGGCCGGCCTGCCTGCTTTCATCCATCATTTGTTCTAAATTTATAATTAATCAATGAGCTGAGGTGGAGTCTTAGCCAGTGGTACCATCAGGGGTGTGTAATGCACTTTAGGGTAGACAGCCAATCAGCTGCCAGATTCAATCTGTCAATCAAACACAGCAGCCAATCAGAGAGCTGGCCATTGATCAGCAGGCCCTTTATGACATCACAGACAGACCCACGGAACTCTCTGTGCTTGTCTGCTGGGTGGCTGTCAGTTGGGTGGGTGGGCGGCAGAGGGGGAGGATGTACGTCTCGTTTCTCCTGAAAATTGCGGTTTTTCGGCGTTTCCGGAAAAAGTCGCGGTCCGACGCGCAAAAGTGGGGTATCGTAGAATTCGCCTTTTAAAGACGCACCTTTCTGGCCCCACAAAAATGGGCATTTCAAATTAGAAACAAGTCAAATGAACAAAATAGTGTGAATAAGTAAGTATTTCAGGGGTGAGTTAGCAGGTTATTGGGGTAGTAAGTCCTGATTTTTTTGGAGGTTGCAGTGACCACTACGCCATTCAAAATAGGCAGGCTTTAGCATAAGCAGTTAGGCCCCGTAGGATGATTTTAGCTAAAATGTGCCCCAAACACTCAAACCGGCTTGTATCTTGCAATGGAAAATATGGGAAACATGACTTAGACAGCAAATGATACACTGTATGCCATGTTTCCAAATATTTATGCACAGTGGTTACAGCATGAAGCGAATGCATGTGAATATACAAAGGTGCATTGCATTAAACAAGTCCAATGAGCGTGAAAAAAATGACCGGCCTGCCTGCTTTCATCCATCATTTGTTCTAAATTTATAATTAATCAATGAGCTGAGGTGGAGTCTTAGCCAGTGGTACCATCAGGGGTGTGTAATGCACTTTAGGGTAGACAGCCAATCAGCTGCCAGATTCAATCTGTCAATCAAACACAGCAGCCAATCAGAGAGCTGGCCATTGATCAGCAGGCCCTTTATGACATCACAGACAGACCCACGGAACTCTCTGTGCTTGTCTGCTGGCTGGCTGTCAGGTGGGTGGGTGGGCGGCAGAGGGGGAGGATGTACGTCTCGTTTCTCCTGAAAATTGCGGTTTTTCGGAGTTTCCGGAAAAAGTCGCGGTCCGACGTGCAAAAGTGGGGTATCGTAGAAATCGCCTTTTAAAGACGCACCTTTCTGGCCCCACAAAAATGGGCATTTCAAATTAGAAACAAGTCAAATGAACAAAATAGTGTGAATAAGTAAGTATTTCAGGGGTGAGTTAGCAGGTTATTGGGGTAGTAAGTCCTGATTTTTTTGGAGGTTGCAGTGACCACTACGCCATTCAAAATAGGCAGGCTTTAGCATAAGCAGTTAGGCTCCGTAGGATGATTTTAGCTAAAATGTGCCCCAAACACTCAAACCGGCTTGTATCTTGCAATGGAAAATATGGGAAACATGACTTAGACAGCAAATGATACACTGTATGCCATGTTTCCAAATTTTTATGCACAGTGGTTACAGCATGAAGCGAATGCATGTGAATATACAAAGGTGCATTGCATTAAACAAGTCCAATGAGCGTGAAAAAAATGGCCGGCCTGCCTGCTTTCATCCATCATTTGTTCTAAATTTATAATTAATCAATGAGCTGAGGTGGAGTCTTAGCCAGTGGTACCATCAGGGGTGTGTAATGCACTTTAGGGTAGACAGCCAATCAGCTGCCAGATTCAATCTGTCAATCAAACACAGCAGCCAATCAGAGAGCTGGCCATTGATCAGCAGGCCCTTTATGACATCACAGACAGACCCACGGAACTCTCTGTGCTTGTCTGCTGGCTGGCTGTCAGTTGGGTGGGTGGGCGGCAGAGGGGGAGGATGTACGTCTCGTTTCTCCTGAAAATTGCGGTTTTTCTGCGTTTCCGGAAAAAGTCGCGGTCCGACGCGCAAAAGTGGGGTATCGTAGAAATCGCCTTTTAAAGACGCACCTTTCTGGCCCCACAAAAATGGGCATTTCAAATTAGAAACAAGTCAAATGAACAAAATAGTGTGAATAAGTAAGTATTTCAGGGGTGAGTTAGCAGGTTATTGGGGTAGTAAGTCCTGATTTTTTTGGAGGTTGCAGTGACCACTACGCCATTCAAAATAGGCAGGCTTTAGCATAAGCAGTTAGGCCCCGTAGGATGATTTTAGCTAAAATGTGCCCCAAACACTCAAACCGGCTTGTATCTTGCAATGGAAAATATGGGAAACATGACTTAGACAGCAAATGATACACTGTATGCCATGTTTCCAAATTTTTATGCACAGTGGTTACAGCATGAAGCGAATGCATGTGAATATACAAAGGTGCATTGCATTAAACAAGTCCAATGAGCGTGAAAAAAATGGCCGGCCTGCCTGCTTTCATCCATCATTTGTTCTAAATTTATAATTAATCAATGAGCTGAGGTGGAGTCTTAGCCAGTGGTACCATCAGGGGTGTGTAATGCACTTTAGGGTAGACAGCCAATCAGCTGCCAAATTCAATCAGTCAATCAAACACAGCAGCCAATCAGAGAGCTGGCCATTGATCAGCAGGCCCTTTATGAACAAAATAGGCCCTTTATGAACAAAATAGTGTGAATAAGTAAGTATTTCAGGGGTGAGTTAGCAGGTTATTGGGGTAGTAAGTCCTGATTTTTTTGGAGGTTGCAGTGACCACTACGCCATTCAAAATAGGCAGGCTTTAGCATAAGCAGTTAGGCCCCGTAGGATGATTTTAGCTAAAATGTGCCCCAAACACTCAAACCGGCTTGTATCTTGCAATGGAAAATATGGGAAACATGACTTAGACAGCAAATGATACACTGTATGCCATGTTTCCAAATTTTTATGCACAGTGGTTACAGCATGAAGCGAATGCATGTGAATATACAAAGGTGCATTGCATTAAACAAGTCCAATGAGCGTGAAAAAAATGGCCGGCCTGCCTGCTTTCATCCATCATTTGTTCTAAATTTATAATTAATCAATGAGCTGAGGTGGAGTCTTAGCCAGTGGTACCATCAGGGGTGTGTAATGCACTTTAGGGTAGACAGCCAATCAGCTGCCAGATTCAATCTGTCAATCAAACACAGCAGCCAATCAGAGAGCTGGCCATTGATCAGCAGGCCCCTTATGACATCACAGACAGACCCACGGAACTCTCTGTGCTTGTCTGCTGGCTGGCTGTCAGTTGGGTGGGTGGGCGGCAGAGGGGGAGGATGTACGTCTCGTTTCTCCTGAAAATTGCGGTTTTTCGGCGTTTCCGGAAAAAGTCGCGGTCCGACGCGCAAAAGTGGGGTATCGTAGAAATCGCCTTTTAAAGACGCACCTTTCTGGCCCCACAAAAATGGGCATTTCAAATTAGAAACAAGTCAAATGAACAAAATAGTGTGAATAAGTAAGTATTTCAGGGGTGAGTTAGCAGGTTATTGGGGTAGTAAGTCCTGATTTTTTTGGAGGTTGCAGTGACCACTACGCCATTCAAAATAGGCAGGCTTTAGCATAAGCAGTTAGGCCCCGTAGGATGATTTTAGCTAAAATGTGCCCCAAACACTCAAACCGGCTTGTATCTTGCAATGGAAAATATGGGAAACATGACTTAGACAGCAAATGATACACTGTATGCCATGTTTCCAAATTTTTATGCACAGTGGTTACAGCATGAAGCGAATGCATGTGAATATACAAAGGTGCATTGCATTAAACAAGTCCAATGAGCGTGAAAAAAATGGCCGGCCTGCCTGCTTTCATCCATCATTTGTTCTAAATTTATAATTAATCAATGAGCTGAGGTGGAGTCTTAGCCAGTGGTACCATCAGGGGTGTGTAATGCACTTTAGGGTAGACAGCCAATCAGCTGCCAGATTCAATCTGTCAATCAAACACAGCAGCCAATCAGAGAGCTGGCCATTGATCAGCAGGCCCTTTATGACATCACAGACAGACCCACGGAACTCTCTGTGCTTGTCTGCTGGCTGGCTGTCAGTTGGGTGGGTGGGCGGCAGAGGGGGAGGATGTACGTCTCGTTTCTCCTGAAAATTGCGGTTTTTCGGCGTTTCCGGAAAAAGTCGCGGTCCGACGCGCAAAAGTGGGGTATCGTAGAATTCGCCTTTTAAAGACGCACCTTTCTGGCCCCACAAAAATGGGCATTTCAAATTAGAAACAAGTCAAATGAACAAAATAGTGTGAATAAGTAAGTATTTCAGGGGTGAGTTAGCAGGTTATTGGGGTAGTAAGTCCTGATTTTTTTGGAGGTTGCAGTGACCACTACGCCATTCAAAATAGGCAGGCTTTAGCATAAGCAGTTAGGCTCCGTAGGATGATTTTAGCTAAAATGTGCCCCAAACACTCAAACCGGCTTGTATCTTGCAATGGAAAATATGGGAAACATGACTTAGACAGCAAATGATACACTGTATGCCATGTTTCCAAATATTTATGCACAGTGGTTACAGCATGAAGCGAATGCATGTGAATATACAAAGGTGCATTGCATTAAACAAGTCCAATGAGCGTGAAAAAAATGGCCGGCCTGCCTGCTTTCATCCATCATTTGTTCTAAATTTATAATTAATCAATGAGCTGAGGTGGAGTCTTAGCCAGTGGTACCATCAGGGGTGTGTAATGCACTTTAGGGTAGACAGCCAATCAGCTGCCAGATTCAATCTGTCAATCAAACACAGCAGCCAATCAGAGAGCTGGCCATTGATCAGCAGGCCCTTTATGACATCACAGACAGACCCACGGAACTCTCTGTGCTTGTCTGCTGGCTGGCTGTCAGTTGAGTGGGTGGGCGGCAGAGGGGGAGGATGTACGTCTCGTTTCTCCTGAAAATTGCGGTTTTTCGGAGTTTCCGGAAAAAGTCGCGGTCCGACGTGCAAAAGTGGGGTATCGTAGAAATCGCCTTTTAAAGACGCACCTTTCTGGCCCCACAAAAATGGGCATTTCAAATTAGAAACAAGTCAAATGAACAAAATAGTGTGAATAAGTAAGTATTTCAGGGGTGAGTTAGCAGGTTATTGGGGTAGTAAGTCCTGATTTTTTTGGAGGTTGCAGTGACCACTACGCCATTCAAAATAGGCAGGCTTTAGCATAAGCAGTTAGGCTCCGTAGGATGATTTTAGCTAAAATGTGCCCCAAACACTCAAACCGGCTTGTATCTTGCAATGGAAAATATGGGAAACATGACTTAGACAGCAAATGATACACTGTATGCCATGTTTCCAAATTTTTATGCACAGTGGTTACAGCATGAAGCGAATGCATGTGAATATACAAAGGTGCATTGCATTAAACAAGTCCAATGAGCGTGAAAAAAATGGCCGGCCTGCCTGCTTTCATCCATCATTTGTTCTAAATTTATAATTAATCAATGAGCTGAGGTGGAGTCTTAGCCAGTGGTACCATCAGGGGTGTGTAATGCACTTTAGGGTAGACAGCCAATCAGCTGCCAGATTCAATCTGTCAATCAAACACAGCAGCCAATCAGAGAGCTGGCCATTGATCAGCAGGCCCTTTATGACATCACAGACAGACCCACGGAACTCTCTGTGCTTGTCTGCTGGCTGGCTGTCAGTTGGGTGGGTGGGCTGCAGAGGGGGAGGATGTACGTCTCGTTTCTCCTGAAAATTGCGTTTTTTCGGCGTTTCCGGAAAAAGTCGCGGTCCGACGCGCAAAAGTGGGGTATCGTAGAAATCGCCTTTTAAAGACGCACCTTTCTGGCCCCACAAAAATGGGCATTTCAAATTAGAAACAAGTCAAATGAACAAAACAGTGTGAATAAGTAAGTATTTCAGGGGTGAGTTAGCAGGTTATTGGGGTAGTAAGTCCTGATTTTTTTGGAGGTTGCAGTGACCACTACGCCATTCAAAATAGGCAGGCTTTAGCATAAGCAGTTAGGCCCCGTAGGATGATTTTAGCTAAAATGTGCCCCAAACACTCAAACCGGCTTGTATCTTGCAATGGAAAATATGGGAAACATGACTTAGACAGCAAATGATACACTGTATGCCATGTTTCCAAATTTTTATGCACAGTGGTTACAGCATGAAGCGAATGCATGTGAATATACAAAGGTGCATTGCATTAAACAAGTCCAATGAGCGTGAAAAAAATGGCCGGCCTGCCTGCTTTCATCCATCATTTGTTCTAAATTTATAATTAATCAATGAGCTGAGGTGGAGTCTTAGCCAGTGGTACCATCAGGGGTGTGTAATGCACTTTAGGGTAGACAGCCAATCAGCTGCCAGATTCAATCTGTCAATCAAACACAGCAGCCAATCAGAGAGCTGGCCATTGATCAGCAGGCCCTTTATGACATCACAGACAGACCCTAGGAACTCTCTGTGCTTGTCTGCTGGCTGGCTGTCAGTTGGTTGGGTGGGCGGCAGAGGGGGAGGATGTACGTCTCGTTTCTCCAGAAAATTGCGGTTTTTCGGCGTTTCCGGAAAAAGTCGCGGTCCGACGCGCAAAAGTGGGGTATCGTAGAAATCGCCTTTTAAAGACGCACCTTTCTGGCCCCACAAAAATGGGAATTTCAAATTAGAAACAAGTCAAATGAACAAAATAGTGTGAATAAGTAAGTATTTCAGGGGTGAGTTAGCAGGTTATTGGGGTAGTAAGTCCTGATTTTTTTGGAGGTTGCAGTGACCACTACGCCATTCAAAATAGGCAGGCTTTAGCATAAGCAGTTAGGCCCCGTAGGATGATTTTAGCTAAAATGTGCCCCAAACACTCAAACCGGCTTGTATCTTGCATTGGAAAATATGGGAAACATGACTTAGACAGCAAATGATACACTGTATGCCATGTTTCCAAATTTTTATGCACAGTGGTTACAGCATGAAGCGAATGCATGTGAATATACAAAGGTGCATTGCATTAAACAAGTCCAATGAGCGTGAAAAAAATGGCCGGCCTGCCTGCTTTCATCCATCATTTGTTCTAAATTTATAATTAATCAATGAGCTGAGGTGGAGTCTTAGCCAGTGGTACCATCAGGGGTGTGTAATGCACTTTAGGGTAGACAGCCAATCAGCTGCCAGATTCAATCTGTCAATCAAACACAGCAGCCAATCAGAGAGCTGGCCATTGATCAGCAGGCCCCTTATGACATCACAGACAGACCCACGGAACTCTCTGTGCTTGTCTGCTGGCTGGCTGTCAGTTGGGTGGGTGGGCGGCAGAGGGGGAGGATGTACGTCTCGTTTCTCCTGAAAATTGCGTTTTTTCGGCGTTTCCGGAAAAAGTCGCGGTCCGACGCGCAAAAGTGGGGTATCGTAGAAATCGCCTTTTAAAGACGCACCTTTCTGGCCCCACAAAAATGGGCATTTCAAATTAGAAACAAGTCAAATGAACAAAATAGTGTGAATAAGTAAGTATTTCAGGGGTGAGTTAGCAGGTTATTGGGGTAGTAAGTCCTGATTTTTTTGGAGGTTGCAGTGACCACTACGCCATTCAAAATAGGCAGGCTTTAGCATAAGCAGTTAGGCCCCGTAGGATGATTTTAGCTAAAATGTGCCCCAAACACTCAAACCGGCTTGTATCTTGCAATGGAAAATATGGGAAACATGACTTAGACAGCAAATGATACACTGTATGCCATGTTTCCAAATTTTTATGCACAGTGGTTACAGCATGAAGCGAATGCATGTGAATATACAAAGGTGCATTGCATTAAACAAGTCCAATGAGCGTGAAAAAAATGGCCGGCCTGCCTGCTTTCATCCATCATTTGTTCTAAATTTATAATTAATCAATGAGCTGAGGTGGAGTCTTAGCCAGTGGTACCATCAGGGGTGTGTAATGCACTTTAGGGTAGACAGCCAATCAGCTGCCAGATTCAATCTGTCAATCAAACACAGCAGCCAATCAGAGAGCTGGCCATTGATCAGCAGGCCCTTTATGACATCACAGACAGACCCACGGAACTCTCTGTGCTTGTCTGCTGGCTGGCTGTCAGTTGGGTGGGTGGGCGGCAGAGGGGGAGGATGTACGTCTCGTTTCTCCTGAAAATTGCGGTTTTTCGGCGTTTCCGGAAAAAGTCGCGGTCCGACGCGCAAAAGTGGGGTATCGTAGAATTCGCCTTTTAAAGACGCACCTTTCTGGCCCCACAAAAATGGGCATTTCAAATTAGAAACAAGTCAAATGAACAAAATAGTGTGAATAAGTAAGTATTTCAGGGGTGAGTTAGCAGGTTATTGGGGTAGTAAGTCCTGATTTTTTTGGAGGTTGCAGTGACCACTACGCCATTCAAAATAGGCAGGCTTTAGCATAAGCAGTTAGGCTCCGTAGGATGATTTTAGCTAAAATGTGCCCCAAACACTCAAACCGGCTTGTATCTTGCAATGGAAAATATGGGAAACATGACTTAGACAGCAAATGATACACTGTATGCCATGTTTCCAAATATTTATGCACAGTGGTTACAGCATGAAGCGAATGCATGTGAATATACAAAGGTGCATTGCATTAAACAAGTCCAATGAGCGTGAAAAAAATGGCCGGCCTGCCTGCTTTCATCCATCATTTGTTCTAAATTTATAATTAATCAATGAGCTGAGGTGGAGTCTTAGCCAGTGGTACCATCAGGGGTGTGTAATGCACTTTAGGGTAGACAGCCAATCAGCTGCCAGATTCAATCTGTCAATCAAACACAGCAGCCAATCAGAGAGCTGGCCATTGATCAGCAGGCCCTTTATGACATCACAGACAGACCCACGGAACTCTCTGTGCTTGTCTGCTGGCTGGCTGTCAGTTGGGTGGGTGGGCGGCAGAGGGGGAGGATGTACGTCTCGTTTCTCCTGAAAATTGCGGTTTTTCGGAGTTTCCGGAAAAAGTCGCGGTCCGACGTGCAAAAGTGGGGTATCGTAGAAATCGCCTTTTAAAGACGCACCTTTCTGGCCCCACAAAAATGGGCATTTCAAATTAGAAACAAGTCAAATGAACAAAATAGTGTGAATAAGTAAGTATTTCAGGGGTGAGTTAGCAGGTTATTGGGGTAGTAAGTCCTGATTTTTTTGGAGGTTGCAGTGACCACTACGCCATTCAAAATAGGCAGGCTTTAGCATAAGCAGTTAGGCTCCGTAGGATGATTTTAGCTAAAATGTGCCCCAAACACTCAAACCGGCTTGTATCTTGCAATGGAAAATATGGGAAACATGACTTAGACAGCAAATGATACACTGTATGCCATGTTTCCAAATTTTTATGCACAGTGGTTACAGCATGAAGCGAATGCATGTGAATATACAAAGGTGCATTGCATTAAACAAGTCCAATGAGCGTGAAAAAAATGGCCGGCCTGCCTGCTTTCATCCATCATTTGTTCTAAATTTATAATTAATCAATGAGCTGAGGTGGAGTCTTAGCCAGTGGTACCATCAGGGGTGTGTAATGCACTTTAGGGTAGACAGCCAATCAGCTGCCAGATTCAATCTGTCAATCAAACACAGCAGCCAATCAGAGAGCTGGCCATTGATCAGCAGGCCCTTTATGACATCACAGACAGACCCACGGAACTCTCTGTGCTTGTCTGCTGGCTGGCTGTCAGTTGGGTGGGTGGGCGGCAGAGGGGGAGGATGTACGTCTCGTTTCTCCTGAAAATTGCGTTTTTTCGGCGTTTCCGGAAAAAGTCGCGGTCCGACGCGCAAAAGTGGGGTATCGTAGAAATCGCCTTTTAAAGACGCACCTTTCTGGCCCCACAAAAATGGGCATTTCAAATTAGAAACAAGTCAAATGAACAAAACAGTGTGAATAAGTAAGTATTTCAGGGGTGAGTTAGCAGGTTATTGGGGTAGTAAGTCCTGATTTTTTTGGAGGTTGCAGTGACCACTACGCCATTCAAAATAGGCAGGCTTTAGCATAAGCAGTTAGGCCCCGTAGGATGATTTTAGCTAAAATGTGCCCCAAACACTCAAACCGGCTTGTATCTTGCAATGGAAAATATGGGAAACATGACTTAGACAGCAAATGATACACTGTATGCCATGTTTCCAAATTTTTATGCACAGTGGTTACAGCATGAAGCGAATGCATGTGAATATACAAAGGTGCATTGCATTAAACAAGTCCAATGAGCGTGAAAAAAATGGCCGGCCTGCCTGCTTTCATCCATCATTTGTTCTAAATTTATAATTAATCAATGAGCTGAGGTGGAGTCTTAGCCAGTGGTACCATCAGGGGTGTGTAATGCACTTTAGGGTAGACAGCCAATCAGCTGCCAGATTCAATCTGTCAATCAAACACAGCAGCCAATCAGAGAGCTGGCCATTGATCAGCAGGCCCTTTATGACATCACAGACAGACCCACGGAACTCTCTGTGCTTGTCTGCTGGCTGGCTGTCAGTTGGTTGGGTGGGCGGCAGAGGGGGAGGATGTACGTCTCGTTTCTCCTGAAAATTGCTGTTTTTCGGCGTTTCCAGAAAAAGTCGCGGTCCGACGCGCAAAAGTGGGGTATCGTAGAAATCGCCTTTTAAAGACGCACCTTTCTGGCCCCACAAAAATGGGCATTTCAAATTAGAAACAAGTCAAATGAACAAAATAGTGTGAATAAGTAAGTATTTCAGGGGTGAGTTAGCAGGTTATTGGGGTAGTAAGTCCTGATTTTTTTGGAGGTTGCAGTGACCACTACGCCATTCAAAATAGGCAGGCTTTAGCATAAGCAGTTAGGCCCCGTAGGATGATTTTAGCTAAAATGTGCCCCAAACACTCAAACCGGCTTGTATCTTGCAATGGAAAATATGGGAAACATGACTTAGACAGCAAATGATACACTGTATGCCATGTTTCCAAATTTTTATGCACAGTGGTTACAGCATGAAGCGAATGCATGTGAATATACAAAGGTGCATTGCATTAAACAAGTCCAATGAGCGTGAAAAAAATGGCCGGCCTGCCTGCTTTCATCCATCATTTGTTCTAAATTTATAATTAATCAATGAGCTGAGGTGGAGTCTTAGCCAGTGGTACCATCAGGGGTGTGTAATGCACTTTAGGGTAGACAGCCAATCAGCTGCCAGATTCAATCTGTCAATCAAACACAGCAGCCAATCAGAGAGCTGGCCATTGATCAGCAGGGCCCTTATGACATCACAGACAGACCCACGGAACTCTCTGTGCTTGTCTGCTGGCTGGCTGTCAGTTGGGTGGGTGGGCGGCAGAGGGGGAGGATGTACGTCTCGTTTCTCCTGAAAATTGCGGTTTTTCGGCGTTTCCGGAAAAAGTCGCGGTCCGACGCGCAAAAGTGGGGTATCGTAGAAATCGCCTTTTAAAGACGCACCTTTCTGGCCCCACAAAAATGGGCATTTCAAATTAGAAACAAGTCAAATGAACAAAATAGTGTGAATAAGTAAGTATTTCAGGGGTGAGTTAGCAGGTTATTGGGGTAGTAAGTCCTGATTTTTTTGGAGGTTGCAGTGACCACTACGCCATTCAAAATAGGCAGGCTTTAGCATAAGCAGTTAGGCCCCGTAGGATGATTTTAGCTAAAATGTGCCCCAAACACTCAAACCGGCTTGTATCTTGCAATGGAAAATATGGGAAACATGACTTAGACAGCAAATGATACACTGTATGCCATGTTTCCAAATTTTTATGCACAGTGGTTACAGCATGAAGCGAATGCATGTGAATATACAAAGGTGCATTGCATTAAACAAGTCCAATGAGCGTGAAAAAAATGGCCGGCCTGCCTGCTTTCATCCATCATTTGTTCTAAATTTATAATTAATCAATGAGCTGAGGTGGAGTCTTAGCCAGTGGTACCATCAGGGGTGTGTAATGCACTTTAGGGTAGACAGCCAATCAGCTGCCAGATTCAATCTGTCAATCAAACACAGCAGCCAATCAGAGAGCTGGCCATTGATCAGCAGGCCCTTTATGACATCACAGACAGACCCACGGAACTCTCTGTGCTTGTCTGCTGGCTGGCTGTCAGTTGGGTGGGTGGGCGGCAGAGGGGGAGGATGTACGTCTCGTTTCTCCTGAAAATTGCGGTTTTTCGGCGTTTCCGGAAAAAGTCGCGGTCCGACGCGCAAAAGTGGGGTATCGTAGAATTCGCCTTTTAAAGACGCACCTTTCTGGCCCCACAAAAATGGGCATTTCAAATTAGAAACAAGTCAAATGAACAAAATAGTGTGAATAAGTAAGTATTTCAGGGGTGAGTTAGCAGGTTATTGGGGTAGTAAGTCCTGATTTTTTTGGAGGTTGCAGTGACCACTACGCCATTCAAAATAGGCAGGCTTTAGCATAAGCAGTTAGGCCCCGTAGGATGATTTTAGCTAAAATGTGCCCCAAACACTCAAACCGGCTTGTATCTTGCAATGGAAAATATGGGAAACATGACTTAGACAGCAAATGATACACTGTATGCCATGTTTCCAAATTTTTATGCACAGTGGTTACAGCATGAAGCGAATGCATGTGAATATACAAAGGTGCATTGCATTAAACAAGTCCAATGAGCGTGAAAAAAATGTCCGGCCTGCCTGCTTTCATCCATCATTTGTTCTAAATTTATAATTAATCAATGAGCTGAGGTGGAGTCTTAGCCAGTGGTACCATCAGGGGTGTGTAATGCACTTTAGGGTAGACAGCCAATCAGCTGCCAGATTCAATCTGTCAATCAAACACAGCAGCCAATCAGAGAGCTGGCCATTGATCAGCAGGCCCTTTATGACATCACAGACAGACCCACGGAACTCTCTGTGCTTGTCTGCTGGCTGGCTGTCAGTTGGGTGGGTGGGCGGCAGAGGGGGAGGATGTACGTCTCGTTTCTCCTGAAAATTGCGGTTTTTCGGAGTTTCCGGAAAAAGTCGCGGTCCGACGTGCAAAAGTGGGGTATCGTAGAAATCGCCTTTTAAAGACGCACCTTTCTGGCCCCACAAAAATGGGCATTTCAAATTAGAAACAAGTCAAATGAACAAAATAGTGTGAATAAGTAAGTATTTCAGGGGTGAGTTAGCAGGTTATTGGGGTAGTAAGTCCTGATTTTTTTGGAGGTTGCAGTGACCACTACGCCATTCAAAATAGGCAGGCTTTAGCATAAGCAGTTAGGCCCCGTAGGATGATTTTAGCTAAAATGTGCCCCAAACACTCAAACCGGCTTGTATCTTGCAATGGAAAATATGGGAAACATGACTTAGACAGCAAATGATACACTGTATGCCATGTTTCCAAATTTTTATGCACAGTGGTTACAGCATGAAGCGAATGCATGTGAATATACAAAGGTGCATTGCATTAAACAAGTCCAATGAGCGTGAAAAAAATGGCCGGCCTGCCTGCTTTCATCCATCATTTGTTCTAAATTTATAATTAATCAATGAGCTGAGGTGGAGTCTTAGCCAGTGGTACCATCAGGGGTGTGTAATGCACTTTAGGGTAGACAGCCAATCAGCTGCCAGATTCAATCTGTCAATCAAACACAGCAGCCAATCAGAGAGCTGGCCATTGATCAGCAGGCCCTTTATGACATCACAGACAGACCCACGGAACTCTCTGTGCTTGTCTGCTGGCTGGCTGTCAGTTGGGTGGGTGGGCGGCAGAGGGGGAGGATGTACGTCTCGTTTCTCCTGAAAATTGCGGTTTTTCGGAGTTTCCGGAAAAAGTCGCGGTCCGACGTGCAAAAGTGGGGTATCGTAGAAATCGCCTTTTAAAGACGCACCTTTCTGGCCCCACAAAAATGGGCATTTCAAATTAGAAACAAGTCAAATGAACAAAATAGTGTGAATAAGTAAGTATTTCAGGGGTGAGTTAGCAGGTTATTGGGGTAGTAAGTCCTGATTTTTTTGGAGGTTGCAGTGACCACTACGCCATTCAAAATAGGCAGGCTTTAGCATAAGCAGTTAGGCCCCGTAGGATGATTTTAGCTAAAATGTGCCCCAAACACTCAAACCGACTTGTATCTTGCAATGGAAAATATGGGAAACATGACTTAGACAGCAAATGATACACTGTATGCCATGTTTCCAAATTTTTATGCACAGTGGTTACAGCATGAAGCGAATGCATGTGAATATACAAAGGTGCATTGCATTAAACAAGTCCAATGAGCGTGAAAAAAATGGCCGGCCTGCCTGCTTTCATCCATCATTTGTTCTAAATTTATAATTAATCAATGAGCTGAGGTGGAGTCTTAGCCAGTGGTACCATCAGGGGTGTGTAATGCACTTTAGGGTAGACAGCCAATCAGCTGCCAGATTCAATCTGTCAATCAAACACAGCAGCCAATCAGAGAGCTGGCCATTGATCAGCAGGCCCTTTATGACATCACAGACAGACCTACGGAACTCTCTGTGCTTGTCTGCTGGCTGGCTGTCAGTTGGGTGGGTGGGCGGCAGAGGGGGAGGATGTACGTCTCGTTTCTCCTGAAAATTGCGGTTTTTCGGCGTTTCCGGAAAAAGTCGCGGTCCGACGCGCAAAAGTGGGGTATCGTAGAAATCGCCCTTTAAAGACGCACCTTTCTGGCCCCACAAAAATGGGCATTTCAAATTAGAAACAAGTCAAATGAACAAAATAGTGTGAATAAGTAAGTATTTCAGGGGTGAGTTAGCAGGTTATTGGGGTAGTAAGTCCTGATTTTTTTGGAGGTTGCAGTGACCACTACGCCATTCAAAATAGGCAGGCTTTAGCATAAGCAGTTAGGCCCCGTAGGATGATTTTAGCTAAAATGTGCCCCAAACACTCAAACCGGCTTGTATCTTGCAATGGAAAATATGGGAAACATGACTTAGACAGCAAATGATACACTGTATGCCATGTTTCCAAATTTTTATGCACAGTGGTTACAGCATGAAGCGAATGCATGTGAATATACAAAGGTGCATTGCATTAAACAAGTCCAATGAGCGTGAAAAAAATGGCCGGCCTGCCTGCTTTCATCCATCATTTGTTCTAAATTTATAATTAATCAATGAGCTGAGGTGGAGTCTTAGCCAGTGGTACCATCAGGGGTGTGTAATGCACTTTAGGGTAGACAGCCAATCAGCTGCCAGATTCAATCTGTCAATCAAACACAGCAGCCAATCAGAGAGCTGGCCATTGATCAGCAGGCCCTTTATGACATCACAGACAGACCCACGGAACTCTCTGTGCTTGTCTGCTGGCTGTCAGTTGGGTGGGTGGGCGGCAGAGGGGGAGGATGTACGTCTCGTTTCTCCTGAAAATTGCGTTTTTTCGGCGTTTCCGGAAAAAGTCGCGGTCCGACGCGCAAAAGTGGGGTATCGTAGAAATCGCCTTTTAAAGACGCACCTTTCTGGCCCCACAAAAATGGGCATTTCAAATTAGAAACAAGTCAAATGAACAAAATAGTGTGAATAAGTAAGTATTTCAGGGGTGAGTTAGCAGGTTATTGGGGTAGTAAGTCCTGATTTTTTTGGAGGTTGCAGTGACCACTACGCCATTCAAAATAGGCAGGCTTTAGCATAAGCAGTTAGGCCCCGTAGGATGATTTTAGCTAAAATGTGCCCCAAACACTCAAACCGGCTTGTATCTTGCAATGGAAAATATGGGAAACATGACTTAGACAGCAAATGATACACTGTATGCCATGTTTCCAAATTTTTATGCACAGTGGTTACAGCATGAAGCGAATGCATGTGAATATACAAAGGTGCATTGCATTAAACAAGTCCAATGAGCGTGAAAAAAATGGCCGGCCTGCCTGCTTTCATCCATCATTTGTTCTAAATTTATAATTAATCAATGAGCTGAGGTGGAGTCTTAGCCAGTGGTACCATCAGGGGTGTGTAATGCACTTTAGGGTAGACAGCCAATCAGCTGCCAGATTCAATCTGTCAATCAAACACAGCAGCCAATCAGAGAGCTGGCCATTGATCAGCAGGCCCTTTATGACATCACAGACAGACCCACGGAACTCTCTGTGCTTGTCTGCTGGCTGGCTGTCAGTTGGGTGGGTGGGTGGGCGGCAGAGGGGGAGGATGTACGTCTCGTTTCTCCTGAAAATTGCGGTTTTTCGGCGTTTCCGGAAAAAGTCGCGGTCCGACGCGCAAAAGTGGGGTATCGTAGAAATCGCCTTTTAAAGACGCACCTTTCTGGCCCCACAAAAATGGGCATTTCAAATTAGAAACAAGTCAAATGAACAAAATAGTGTGAATAAGTAAGTATTTCAGGGGTGAGTTAGCAGGTTATTGGGGTAGTAAGTCCTGATTTTTTTGGAGGTTGCAGTGACCACTACGCCATTCAAAATAGGCAGGCTTTAGCATAAGCAGTTAGGCCCCGTAGGATGATTTTAGCTAAAATGTGCCCCAAACACTCAAACCGGCTTGTATCTTGCAATGGAAAATATGGGAAACATGACTTAGACAGCAAATGATACACTGTATGCCATGTTTCCAAATTTTTATGCACAGTGGTTACAGCATGAAGCGAATGCATGTGAATATACAAAGGTGCATTGCATTAAACAAGTCCAATGAGCGTGAAAAAAATGGCCGGCCTGCCTGCTTTCATCCATCATTTGTTCTAAATTTATAATTAATCAATGAGCTGAGGTGGAGTCTTAGCCAGTGGTACCATCAGGGGTGTGTAATGCACTTTAGGGTAGACAGCCAATCAGCTGCCAGATTCAATCTGTCAATCAAACACAGCAGCCAATCAGAGAGCTGGCCATTGATCAGCAGGCCCTTTATGACATCACAGACAGACCCACGGAACTCTCTGTGCTTGTCTGCTGGCTGGCTGTCAGTTGGGTGGGTGGGCGGCAGAGGGGGAGGATGTACGTCTCGTTTCTCCTGAAAATTGCGGTTTTTCGGTGTTTCCGGAAAAAGTCGCGGTCCGACGCGCAAAAGTGGGGTATCGTAGAAATCGCCTTTTAAAGACGCACCTTTCTGGCCCCACAAAAATGGGCATTTCAAATTAGAAACAAGTCAAATGAACAAAATAGTGTGAATAAGTAAGTATTTCAGGGGTGAGTTAGCAGGTTATTGGGGTAGTAAGTCCTGATTTTTTTGGAGGTTGCAGTGACCACTACGCCATTCAAAATAGGCAGGCTTTAGCATAAGCAGTTAGGCCCCGTAGGATGATTTTAGCTAAAATGTGCCCCAAACACTCAAACCGGCTTTTATCTTGCAATGGAAAATATGGGAAACATGACTTAGACAGCAAATGATACACTGTATGCCATGTTTCCAAATTTTTATGCACAGTGGTTACAGCATGAAGCGAATGCATGTGAATATACAAAGGTGCATTGCATTAAACAAGTCCAATGAGCGTGAAAAAAATGGCCGGCCTGCCTGCTTTCATCCATCATTTGTTCTAAATTTATAATTAATCAATGAGCTGAGGTGGAGTCTTAGCCAGTGGTACCATCAGGGGTGTGTAATGCACTTTAGGGTAGACAGCCAATCAGCTGCCAGATTCAATCTGTCAATCAAACACAGCAGCCAATCAGAGAGCTGGCCATTGATCAGCAGGCCCTTTATGACATCACAGACAGACCCACGGAACTCTCTGTGCTTGTCTGCTGGCTGGCTGTCAGTTGGGTGGGTGGGCGGCAGAGGGGGAGGATGTACGTCTCGTTTCTCCTGAAAATTGCGGTTTTTCGGCGTTTCCGGAAAAAGTCGCGGTCCGACGCGCAAAAGTGGGGTATCGTAGAAATCGCCTTTTAAAGACGCACCTTTCTGGCCCCACAAAAATGGGCATTTCAAATTAGAAACAAGTCAAATGAACAAAATAGTGTGAATAAGTAAGTATTTCAGGGGTGAGTTAGCAGGTTATTGGGGTAGTAAGTCCTGATTTTTTTGGAGGTTGCAGTGACCACTACGCCATTCAAAATAGGCAGGCTTTAGCATAAGCAGTTAGGCCCCGTAGGATGATTTTAGCTAAAATGTGCCCCAAACACTCAAACCGGCTTGTATCTTGCAATGGAAAATATGGGAAACATGACTTAGACAGCAAATGATACACTGTATGCCATGTTTCCAAATTTTTATGCACAGTGGTTACAGCATGAAGCGAATGCATGTGAATATACACAGGTGCATTGCATTAAACAAGTCCAATGAGTGTGAAAAAAATGGCCGGCCTGCCTGCTTTCATCCATCATTTGTTCTAAATTTATAATTAATCAATGAGCTGAGGTGGAGTCTTAGCCAGTGGTACCATCAGGGGTGTGTAATGCACTTTAGGGTAGACAGCCAATCAGCTGCCAGATTCAATCTGTCAATCAAACACAGCAGCCAATCAGAGAGCTGGCCATTGATCAGCAGGCCCTTTATGACATCACAGACAGACCCACGGAACTCTCTGTGCTTGTCTGCTGGCTGGCTGTCAGTTGGGTGGGTGGGCGGCAAAGGGGGAGGATGTACGTCTCGTTTCTCCTGAAAATTGCGGTTTTTCGGCGTTTCCGGAAAAAGTCGCGGTCCGACGCGCAAAAGTGGGGTATCGTAGAAATTGCCTTTTAAAGACGCACCTTTCTGGCCCCACAAAAATGGGCATTTCAAATTAGAAACAAGTCAAATGAACAAAATAGTGTGAATAAGTAAGTATTTCAGGGGTGAGTTAGCAGGTTATTGGGGTAGTAAGTCCTGATTTTTTTGGAGGTTGCAGTGACCACTACGCCATTCAAAATAGGCAGGCTTTAGCATAAGCAGTTAGGCCCCGTAGGATGATTTTAGCTAAAATGTGCCCCAAACACTCAAACCGGCTTGTATCTTGCAATGGAAAATATGGGAAACATGACTTAGACAGCAAATGATACACTGTATGCCATGTTTTCCAAATTTTTATGCACAGTGGTTACAGCATGAAGCGAATGCATGTGAATATACAAAGGTGCATGGCATTAAACAAGTCCAATGAGCGTGAAAAAAATGGCCGGCCTGCCTGCTTTCATCCATCATTTGTTCTAAATTTATAATTAATCAATGAGCTGAGGTGGAGTCTTAGCCAGTGGTACCATCAGGGGTGTGTAATGCACTTTAGGGTAGACAGCCAATCAGCTGCCAGATTCAATCTGTCAATCAAACACAGCAGCCAATCAGAGAGCTGGCCATTGATCAGCAGGCCCTTTATGACATCACAGACAGACCCACGGAACTCTCTGTGCTTGTCTGCTGGCTGGCTGTCAGTTGGGTGGGTGGGCGGCAGAGGGGGAGGATGTACGTCTCGTTTCTCCTGAAAATTGCGGTTTTTCGGCGTTTCCGGAAAAAGTCGCGGTCCGACGCGCAAAAGTGGGGTATCATAGAAATCGCCTTTTAAAGACGCACCTTTCTGGCCCCACAAAAATGGGCATTTCAAATTAGAAACAAGTCAAATGAACAAAATAGTGTGAATAAGTAAGTATTTCAGGGGTGAGTTAGCAGGTTATTGGGGTAGTAAGTCCTGATTTTTTTGGAGGTTGCAGTGACCACTACGCCATTCAAAATAGGCAGGCTTTAGCATAAGCAGTTAGGCCCCGTAGGATGATTTTAGCTAAAATGTGCCCCAAACACTCAAACCGGCTTGTATCTTGCAATGGAAAATATGGGAAACATGACTTAGACAGCAAATGATACACTGTATGCCATGTTTCCAAATTTTTATGCACAGTGGTTACAGCATGAAGCGAATGCATGTGAATATACACAGGTGCATTGCATTAAACAAGTCCAATGAGTGTGAAAAAAATGGCCGGCCTGCCTGCTTTCATCTATCATTTGTTCTAAATTTATAATTAATCAATGAGCTGAGGTGGAGTCTTAGCCAGTGGTACCACCAGGGGTGTGTAATGCACTTTAGGGTAGACAGCCAATCAGCTGCCAGATTCAATCTGTCAATCAAACACAGCAGCCAATCAGAGAGCTGGCCATTGATCAGCAGGCCCTTTATGACATCACAGACAGACCCACGGAACTCTCTGTGCTTGTCTGCTGGCTGGCTGTCAGTTGGGTGGGTGGGCGGCAAAAGGGGAGGATGTACGTCTCGTTTCTCCTGAAAATTGCGGTTTTTCTGCGTTTCCGGAAAAAGTCGCGGTCCGACGCGCAAAAGTGGGGTATCATAGAAATCGCCTTTTAAAGACGCACCTTTCTGGCCCCACAAAAATGGGCATTTCAAATTAGAAACAAGTCAAATGAACAAAATAGTGTGATTAAGTAAGTATTTCAGGGGTGAGTTAGCAGGTTATTGGGGTAGTAAGTCCTGATTTTTTTGGAGGTTGCAGTGACCACTACGCCATTCAAAATAGGCAGGCTTTAGCATAAGCAGTTAGGCCCCGTAGAATGATTTTAGCTAAAATGTGCCCCAAACACTCAAACCGGCTTGTATCTTGCAATGGAAAATATGGGAAACATGACTTAGACAGCAAATGATACACTGTATGCCATGTTTTCCAAATTTTCATGCACAGTGGTTACAGCATGAAGCGAATGCATGTGAATATACAAAGGTGCATGGCATTAAACAAGTCCAATGAGCGTGAAAAAAATGGCCGGCCTGCCTGCTTTCATCCATCATTTGTTCTAAATTTATAATTAATCAATGAGCTGAGGTGGAGTCTTAGCCAGTGGTACCATCAGGGGTGTGTAATGCACTTTAGGGTAGACAGCCAATCAGCTGCCAGATTCAATCTGTCAATCAAACACAGCAGCCAATCAGAGAGCTGGCCATTGATCAGCAGGCCCTTTATGACATCACAGACAGACCCACGGAACTCTCTGTGCTTGTCTGCTGGCTGGCTGTCAGTTGGGTGGGTGGGCGGCAGAGGGGGAGGATGTACGTCTCGTTTCTCCTGAAAATTGCGGTTTTTCGGCGTTTCCGGAAAAATTCGCAGTCCGACGCGCAAAAGTGGGGTATCGTAGAAATCGCCTTTTAAAGACGCACCTTTCTGGCCCCACAAAAATGGGCATTTCAAATTAGAAACAAGTCAAATGAACAAAATAGTGTGAAAAAGTAAGTATTTCAGGGGTGAGTTAGCAGGTTATTGGGGTAGTAAGTCCTGATTTTTTTGGAGGTTGCAGTGACCACTACGCCATTCAAAATAGGCAGGCTTTAGCATAAGCAGTTAGGCCCCGTAGGATGATTTTAGCTAAAATGTGCCCCAAACACTCAAACCGGCTTGTATCTTGCAATGGAAAATATGGGAAACATGACTTAGACAGCAAATGATACACTGTATGCCATGTTTCCAAATTTTTATGCACAGTGGTTACAGCATGAAGCGAATGCATGTGAATATACAAAGGTGCATTGCATTAAACAAGTCCAATGAGCGTGAAAAAAATGGCCGGCCTGCCTGCTTTCATCCATCATTTGTTCTAAATTTATAATTAATCAATGAGCTGAGGTGGAGTCTTAGCCAGTGGTACCATCAGGGGTGTGTAATGCACTTTAGGGTAGACAGCCAATCAGCTGCCAGATTCAATCTGTCAATCAAACACAGCAGCCAATCAGAGCGCTGGCCATTGATCAGCAGGCCCTTTATGACATCACAGACAGACCCACGGAACTCTCTGTGCTTGTCTGCTGGCTGGCTGTCAGTTGGGTGGGTGGGCGGCAGAGGGGGAGGATGTACGTCTCGTTTCTCCTGAAAATTGCGGTTTTTCGGCGTTTCCGGAAAAAGTCGCGGTCCGACGCGCAAAAGTGGGGTATCGTAGAAATCGCCTTTTAAAGACGCACCTTTCTGGCCCCACAAAAATGGGCATTTCAAATTAGAAACAAGTCAAATGAACAAAATAGTGTGAATAAGTAAGTATTTCAGGGGTGAGTTAGCAGGTTATTGGGGTAGTAAGTCCTGATTTTTTTGGAGGTTGCAGTGACCACTACGCCGTTCAAAATAGGCAGGCTTTAGCATAAGCAGTTAGGCCCGTAGGATGATTTTAGCTAAAATGTGCCCCAAACACTCAAACCGGCTTGTATCTTGCAATGGAAAATATGGGAAACATGACTTAGACAGCAAATGATACACTGTATGCCATGTTTCCAAATTTTTATGCACAGTGGTTACAGCATGAAGCGAATGCATGTGAATATACAAAGGTGCATTGCATTAAACAAGTCCAATGAGCGTGAAAAAAATGGCCGGCCTGCCTGTTTTCATCCATCATTTGTTCTAAATTTATAATTAATCAATGAGCTGAGGTGGAGTCTTAGCCAGTGGTACCATCAGGGGTGTGTAATGCACTTTAGGGTAGACAGCCAATCAGCTGCCAGATTCAATCTGTCAATCAAACACAGCAGCCAATCAGAGAGCTGGCCATTGATCAGCAGGCCCTTTATGACATCACAGACAGACCCACGGAACTCTCTGTGCTTGTCTGCTGGCTGGCTGTCAGTTGGGTGGGTGGGCGGCAGAGGGGGAGGATGTACGTCTCGTTTCTCCTGAAAATTGCGGTTTTTCAGCGTTTCCGGAAAAAGTCGCGGTCCGACGCGCAAAAGTGGGGTATCGTAGAAATCGCCTTTTAAAGACGCACCTTTCTGGCCCCACAAAAATGGGCATTTCAAATTAGAAACAAGTCAAATGAACAAAATAGTGTGAATAAGTAAGTATTTCAGGGGTGAGTTAGCAGGTTATTGGGGTAGTAAGTCCTGATTTTTTTGGAGGTTGCAGTGACCACTACGCCATTCAAAATAGGCAGGCTTTAGCATAAGCATTTAGGCCCCGTAGGATGATTTTAGCTAAAATGTGCCCCAAACACTCAAACCGGCTTGTATCTTGCAATGGAAAATATGGGAAACATGACTTAGACAGCAAATGATACACTGTATGCCATGTTTCCAAATTTTTATGCACAGTGGTTACAGCATGAAGTGAATGCATGTGAATATACACAGGTGCATTGCATTAAACAAGTCCAATGAGCGTGAAAAAAATGGCCGGCCTGCCTGCTTTCATCCATCATTTGTTCTAAATTTATAATTAATCAATGAGCTGAGGTGGAGTCTTAGCCAGTGGTACCATCAGGGGTGTGTAATGCACTTTAGGGTAGACAGCCAATCAGCTGCCAGATTCAATCTGTCAATCAAACACAGCAGCCAATCAGAGAGCTGGCCATTGATCAGCAGGCCCTTTATGACATCACAGACAGACCCACGGAACTCTCTGTGCTTGTCTGCTAGCTGGCTGTCAGTTGGGTGGGTGGGCGGCAGAGGGGGAGGATGTACGTCTCGTTTCTCCTGAAAATTGCGGTTTTTCAGCGTTTCCGGAAAAAGTCGCGGTCCGACGCGCAAAAGTGGGGTATCGTAGAAATCGCCTTTTAAAGACGCACCTTTCTGGCCCCACAAAAATGGGCATTTCAAATTAGAAACAAGTCAAATGAACAAAATAGTGTGAATAAGTAAGTATTTCAGGGGTGAGTTAGCAGGTTATTGGGGTAGTAAGTCCTGATTTTTTTGGAGGTTGCAGTGACCACTACGCCATTCAAAATAGGCAGGCTTTAGCATAAGCATTTAGGCCCCGTAGGATGATTTTAGCTAAAATGTGCCCCAAACACTCAAACCGGCTTGTATCTTGCAATGGAAAATATGGGAAACATGACTTAGACAGCAAATGATACACTGTATGCCATGTTTCCAAATTTTTATGCACAGTGGTTACAGCATGAAGTGAATGCATGTGAATATACACAGGTGCATTGCATTAAACAAGTCCAATGAGCGTGAAAAAAATGGCCGGCCTGCCTGCTTTCATCCATCATTTGTTCTAAATTTATAATTAATCAATGAGCTGAGGTGGAGTCTTAGCCAGTGGTACCATCAGGGGTGTGTAATGCACTTTAGGGTAGACAGCCAATCAGCTGCCAGATTCAATCTGTCAATCAAACACAGCAGCCAATCAGAGAGCTGGCCATTGATCAGCAGGCCCTTTATGACATCACAGACAGACCCACGGAACTCTCTGTGCTTGTCTGCTAGCTGGCTGTCAGTTGGGTGGGTGGGCGGCAGAGGGGGAGGATGTACGTCTCGTTTCTCCTGAAAATTGCGTTTTTTCGGCGTTTCCGGAAAAAGTCGCGGTCCGACGCGCAAAAGTGGGGTATCGTAGAAATCGCCTTTTAAAGACGCACCTTTCTGGCCCCACAAAAATGGGCATTTCAAATTAGAAACAAGTCAAATGAACAAAATAGTGTGAATAAGTAAGTATTTCAGGGGTGAGTTAGCAGGTTATTGGGGTAGTAAGTCCTGATTTTTTTGGAGGTTGCAGTGACCACTACGCCATTCAAAATAGGCAGGCTTTGGCATAAGCAGTTAGGCCCCGTAGGATGATTTTAGCTAAAATGTGCCCCAAACACTCAAACCGGCTTGTATCTTGCAATGGAAAATATGGGAAACATGACTTAGACAGCAAATGATACACTGTATGCCATGTTTCCAAATTTTTATGCACAGTGGTTACAGCATGAAGCGAATGCATGTGAATATACAAAGGTGCATTGCATTAAACAAGTCCAATGAGCGTGAAAAAAATGGCCGGCCTGCCTGCTTTCATCCATCATTTGTTCTAAATTTATAATTAATCAATGAGCTGAGGTGGAGTCTTAGCCAGTGGTACCATCAGGGGTGTGTAATGCACTTTAGGGTAGACAGCCAATCAGCTGCCAGATTCAATCTGTCAATCAAACACAGCAGCCAATCAGAGAGCTGGCCATTGATCAGCAGGCCCTTTATGACATCACAGACAGACCCACGGAACTCTCTGTGCTTGTCTGCTGGCTGGCTGTCAGTTGGGTGGGTGGGCGGCAGAGGGGGAGGATGTACGTCTCGTTTCTCCTGAAAATTGCGGTTTTTCAGCGTTTCCGGAAAAAGTCGCGGTCCGACGCGCAAAAGTGGGGTATCGTAGAAATCGCCTTTTAAAGACGCACCTTTCTGGCCCCACAAAAATGGGCATTTCAAATTAGAAACAAGTCAAATGAACAAAATAGTGTGAATAAGTAAGTATTTCAGGGGTGAGTTAGCAGGTTATTGGGGTAGTAAGTCCTGATTTTTTTGGAGGTTGCAGTGACCACTACGCCATTCAAAATAGGCAGGCTTTAGCATAAGCATTTAGGCCCCGTAGGATGATTTTAGCTAAAATGTGCCCCAAACACTCAAACCGGCTTGTATCTTGCAATGGAAAATATGGGAAACATGACTTAGACAGCAAATGATACACTGTATGCCATGTTTCCAAATTTTTATGCACAGTGGTTACAGCATGAAGTGAATGCATGTGAATATACACAGGTGCATTGCATTAAACAAGTCCAATGAGCGTGAAAAAAATGGCCGGCTTGCCTGCTTTCATCCATCATTTGTTCTAAATTTATAATTAATCAATGAGCTGAGGTGGAGTCTTAGCCAGTGGTACCATCAGGGGTGTGTAATGCACTTTAGGGTAGACAGCCAATCAGCTGCCAGATTCAATCTGTCAATCAAACACAGCAGCCAATCAGAGAGCTGGCCATTGATCAGCAGGCCCTTTATGACATCACAGACAGACCCACGGAACTCTCTGTGCTTGTCTGCTGGCTGGCTGTCAGTTGGGTGGGTGGGCGGCAGAGGGGGAGGATGTACGTCTCGTTTCTCCTGAAAATTGCGTTTTTTCTGCGTTTCCGGAAAAAGTCGCGGTCCGACGCGCAAAAGTGGGGTATCGTAGAAATCGCCTTTTAAAGACGCACCTTTCTGGCCCCACAAAAATGGGCATTTCAAATTAGAAACAAGTCAAATGAACAAAATAGTGTGAATAAGTAAGTATTTCAGGGGTGAGTTAGCAGGTTATTGGGGTAGTAAGTCCTGATTTTTTTGGAGGTTGCAGTGACCACTACGCCATTCAAAATAGGCAGGCTTTAGCATAAGCAGTTAGGCCCCGTAGGATGATTTTAGCTAAAATGTGCCCCAAACACTCAAACCGGCTTGTATCTTGCAATGGAAAATATGGGAAACATGACTTAGACAGCAAATGATACACTGTATGCCATGTTTCCAAATTTTTATGCACAGTGGTTACAGCATGAAGCGAATGCATGTGAATATACAAAGGTGCATTGCATTAAACAAGTCCAATGAGCGTGAAAAAAATGGCCGGCCTGCCTGCTTTCATCCATCATTTGTTCTAAATTTATAATTAATCAATGAGCTGAGGTGGAGTCTTAGCCAGTGGTACCATCAGGGGTGTGTAATGCACTTTAGGGTAGACAGCCAATCAGCTGCCAGATTCAATCTGTCAATCAAACACAGCAGCCAATCAGAGAGCTGGCCATTGATCAGCAGGCCCTGTATGACATCACAGACAGACCCACGGAACTCTCTGTACTTGTCTGCTGGCTGGCTGTCAGTTGGGTGGGTGGGCGGCAGAGGGGGAGGATGTACGTCTCGTTTCTCCTGAAAATTGCGGTTTTTCGGCGTTTCCGGAAAAAGTCGCGGTCCGACGCGCAAAAGTGGGGTATCGTAGAAATCGCCTTTTAAAGACGCACCTTTCTGGCCCCACAAAAATGGGCATTTCAAATTAGAAACAAGTCAAATGAACAAAATAGTGTGAATAAGTAAGTATTTCAGGGGTGAGTTAGCAGGTTATTGGGGTAGTAAGTCCTGATTTTTTTGGAGGTTGCATTGACCACTACGCCATTCAAAATAGGCAGGCTTTGGCATAAGCAGTTAGGCCCCGTAGGATGATTTTAGCTAAAATGTGCCCCAAACACTCAAACCGGCTTGTATCTTGCAATGGAAAATATGGGAAACATGACTTAGACAGCAAATGATACACTGTATGCCATGTTTCCAAATTTTTATGCACAGTGGTTACAGCATGAAGCGAATGCATGTGAATATACAAAGGTGCATTGCATTAAACAAGTCCAATGAGCGTGAAAAAAATGGCCGGCCTGCCTGCTTTCATCCATCATTTGTTCTAAATTTATAATTAATTAATGAGCTGAGGTGGAGTCTTAGCCAGTGGTACCATCAGGGGTGTGTAATGCACTTTAGGGTAGACAGCCAATCAGCTGCCAGATTCAATCTGTCAATCAAACACAGCAGCCAATCAGAGAGCTGGCCATTGATCAGCAGGCCCTTTATGACATCACAGACAGACCCACGGAACTCTTTGTGCTTGTCTGCTGGCTGGCTGTCAGTTGGGTGGGTGGGCGGCAGAGGGGGAGGATGTACGTCTCGTTTCTCCTGAAAATTGCGGTTTTTCAGCGTTTCCGGAAAAAGTCGCGGTCCGACGCGCAAAAGTGGGGTATCGTAGAAATTGCCTTTTAAAGACGCACCTTTCTGGCCCCACAAAAATGGGCATTTCAAATTAGAAACAAGTCAAATGAACAAAATAGTGTGAATAAGTAAGTATTTCAGGGGTGAGTTAGCAGGTTATTGGGGTAGTAAGTCCTGATTTTTTTGGAGGTTGCAGTGACCACTACGCCATTCAAAATAGGCAGGCTTTAGCATAAGCATTTAGGCCCCGTAGGATGATTTTAGCTAAAATGTGCCCCAAACACTCAAACCGGCTTGTATCTTGCAATGGAAAATATGGGAAACATGACTTAGACAGCAAATGATACACTGTATGCCATGTTTCCAAATTTTTATGCACAGTGGTTACAGCATGAAGTGAATGCATGTGAATATACACAGGTGCATTGCATTAAACAAGTCCAATGAGCGTGAAAAAAATGGCCGGCCTGCCTGCTTTCATCCATCATTTGTTCTAAATTTATAATTAATCAATGAGCTGAGGTGGAGTCTTAGCCAGTGGTACCATCAGGGGTGTGTAATGCACTTTAGGGTAGACAGCCAATCAGCTGCCAGATTCAATCTGTCAATCAAACACAGCAGCCAATCAGAGAGCTGGCCATTGATCAGCAGGCCCTTTATGACATCACAGACAGACCCACGGAACTCTCTGTGCTTGTCTGCTGGCTGGCTGTCAGTTGGGTGGGTGGGCGGCAGAGGGGGAGGATGTACGTCTCGTTTCTCCTGAAAATTGCGGTTTTTCGGCGTTTCCGGAAAAAGTCGCGGTCCGACGCGCAAAAGTGGGGTATCGTAGAAATCGCCTTTTAAAGACGCACCTTTCTGGCCCCACAAAAATGGGCATTTCAAATTAGAAACAAGTCAAATGAACAAAATAGTGTGAATAAGTAAGTATTTCAGGGGTGAGTTAGCAGGTTATTGGGGTAGTAAGTCCTGTTTTTTTTGGAGGTTGCAGTGACCACTACGCCATTCAACATAGGCAGGCTTTAGCATAAGCAGTTAGGCCCCGTAGGATGATTTTAGCTAAAATGTGCCCCAAACACTCAAACCGGCTTGTATCTTGCAATGGAAAATATGGGAAACATGACTTAGACAGCAAATGATACACTGTATGCCATGTTTCCAAATTTTTATGCACAGTGGTTACAGCATGAAGCGAATGCATGTGAATATACAAAGGTGCATTGCATTAAACAAGTCCAATGAGCGTGAAAAAAATGGCCGGCCTGCCTGCTTTCATCCATCATTTGTTCTAAATTTATAATTAATCAATGAGCTGAGGTGGAGTCTTAGCCAGTGGTACCATCAGGGGTGTGTAATGCACTTTAGGGTAGACAGCCAATCAGCTGCCAGATTCAATCTGTCAATCAAACACAGCAGCCAATCAGAGAGCTGGCCATTGATCAGCAGGCCCTTTATGACATCACAGACAGACCCACGGAACTCTCTGTGCTTGTCTGCTGGCTGGCTGTCAGTTGGGTGGGTGGGCGGCAGAGGGGGAGGATGTACGTCTCGTTTCTCCTGAAAATTGCGGTTTTTCAGCGTTTCCGGAAAGAGTCGCGGTCCGACACGCAAAAGTGGGGTATCGTAGAAATCGCCTTTTAAAGACGCACCTTTCTGGCCCCACAAAAATGGGCATTTCAAATTAGAAACAAGTCAAATGAACAAAATAGTGTGAATAAGTAAGTATTTCAGGGGTGAGTTAGCAGGTTATTGGGGTAGTAAGTCCTGATTTTTTTGGAGGTTGCAGTGACCACTACGCCATTCAAAATAGGCAGGCTTTAGCATAAGCATTTAGGCCCCGTAGGATGATTTTAGCTAAAATGTGCCCCAAACACTCAAACCGGCTTGTATCTTGCAATGGAAAATATGGGAAACATGACTTAGACAGCAAATGATACACTGTATGCCATGTTTCCAAATTTTTATGCACAGTGGTTACAGCATGAAGTGAATGCATGTGAATATACACAGGTGCATTGCATTAAACAAGTCCAATGAGCGTGAAAAAAATGGCCGGCTTGCCTGCTTTCATCCATCATTTGTTCTAAATTTATAATTAATCAATGAGCTGAGGTGGAGTCTTAGCCAGTGGTACCATCAGGGGTGTGTAATGCACTTTAGGGTAGACAGCCAATCAGCTGCCAGATTCAATCTGTCAATCAAACACAGCAGCCAATCAGAGAGCTGGCCATTGATCAGCAGGCCCTTTATGACATCACAGACAGACCCACGGAACTCTCTGTGCTTGTCTGCTGGCTGGCTGTCAGTTGGGTGGGTGGGCGGCAGAGGGGGAGGATGTACGTCTCGTTTCTCCTGAAAATTGCGGTTTTTCGGCGTTTCCGGAAAAAGTCGCGGTCCGACGCGCAAAAGTGGGGTATCGTAGAAATCGCCTTTTAAAGACGCACCTTTCTGGCCCCACAAAAATGGGCATTTCAAATTAGAAACAGGTCAAATGAACAAAATAGTGTGAATAAGTAAGTATTTCAGGGGTGAGTTAGCAGGTTATTGGGGTAGTAAGTCCTGATTTTTTTGGAGGTTGCAGTGACCACTACGCCATTCAAAATAGGCAGGCTTTGGCATAAGCAGTTAGGCCCCGTAGGATGATTTTAGCTAAAATGTGCCCCAAACACTCAAACCGGCTTGTATCTTGCAATGGAAAATATGGGAAACATGACTTAGACAGCAAATGATACACTGTATGCCATGTTTCCAAATTTTTATGCACACTGGTTACAGCATGAAGCGAATGCATGTGAATATACAAAGGTGCATTGCATTAAACAAGTCCAATGAGCGTGAAAAAAATGGCCGGCCTGCCTGCTTTCATCCATCATTTGTTCTAAATTTATAATTAATCAATGAGCTGAGGTGGAGTCTTAGCCAGTGGTACCATCAGGGGTGTGTAATGCACTTTAGGGTAGACAGCCAATCAGCTGCCAGATTCAATCTGTCAATCAAACACAGCAGCCAATCAGAGAGCTGGCCATTGATCAGCAGGCCCTTTATGACATCACAGACAGACCCACGGAACTCTCTGTGCTTGTCTGCTGGCTGGCTGTCAGTTGGGTGGGTGGGCGGCAGAGGGGGAGGATGTACGTCTCGTTTCTCCTGAAAATTGCGGTTTTTCAGCGTTTCCGGAAAAAGTCGCGGTCCGACGCGCAAAAGTGGGGTATCGTAGAAATCGGCTTTTAAAGACGCACCTTTCTGGCCCCACAAAAATGGGCATTTCAAATTAGAAACAAGTCAAATGAACAAAATAGTGTGAATAAGTAAGTATTTCAGGGGTGAGTTAGCAGGTTATTGGGGTAGTAAGTCCTGATTTTTTTGGAGGTTGCAGTGACCACTACGCCATTTAAAATAGGCAGGCTTTAGCATAAGCATTTAGGCCCCGTAGGATGATTTTAGCTAAAATGTGCCCCAAACACTCAAACCGGCTTGTATCTTGCAATGGAAAATATGGGAAACATGACTTAGACAGCAAATGATACACTGTATGCCATGTTTCCAAATTTTTATGCACAGTGGTTACAGCATGAAGTGAATGCATGTGAATATACACAGGTGCATTGCATTAAACAAGTCCAATGAGCGTGAAAAAAATGGCCGGCCTGCCTGCTTTCATCCATCATTTGTTCTAAATTTATAATTAATCAATGAGCTGAGGTGGAGTCTTAGCCAGTGGTACCATCAGGGGTGTGTAATGCACTTTTGGGTAGACAGCCAATCAGCTGCCAGATTCAATCTGTCAATCAAACACAGCAGCCAATCAGAGAGCTGGCCATTGATCAGCAGGCCCTTTATGACATCACAGACAGACCCACGGAACTCTCTGTGCTTGTCTGCTGGCTGGCTGTCAGTTGGGTGGGTGGGCGGCAGAGGGGGAGGATGTACGTCTCGTTTCTCCTGAAAATTGCGGTTTTTCGGCGTTTCCGGAAAAAGTCGCGGTCCGACGCGCAAAAGTGGGGTATCGTAGAAATCGCCTTTTAAAGACGCACCTTTCTGGCCCCACAAAAATGGGCATTTCAAATTAGAAACAAGTCAAATGAACAAAATAGTGTGAATAAGTAAGTATTTCAGGGGTGAGTTAGCAGGTTATTGGGGTAGTAAGTCCTGATTTTTTTGGAGGTTGCAGTGACCACTACGCCATTCAAAATAGGCAGGCTTTAGCATAAGCAGTTAGGCCCCGTAGGATGATTTTAGCTAAAATGTGCCCCAAACACTCAAACCGGCTTGTATCTTGCAATGGAAAATATGGGAAACATGACTTAGACAGTAAATGATACACTGTATGCCATGTTTCCAAATTTTTATGCACAGTGGTTACAGCATGAAGCGAATGCATGTGAATATACAAAGGTGCATTGCATTAAACAAGTCCAATGAGCGTGAAAAAAATGGCCGGCCTGCCTGCTTTCATCCATCATTTGTTCTAAATTTATAATTAATCAATGAGCTGAGGTGGAGTCTTAGCCAGTGGTACCATCAGGGGTGTGTAATGCACTTTAGGGTAGACAGCCAATCAGCTGCCAGATTCAATCTGTCAATCAAACACAGCAGCCAATCAGAGAGCTGGCCATTGATCAGCAGGCCCTTTATGACATCACAGACAGACCCACGGAACTCTCTGTGCTTGTCTGCTGGCTGGCTGTCAGTTGGGTGGGTGGGCGGCAGAGGGGGAGGATGTACGTCTCGTTTCTCCTGAAAATTGCGGTTTTTCGGCGTTTCCGGAAAAAGTCGCGGTCCGACGCGCAAAAGTTGGGTATCGTAGAAATCGCCTTTTAAAGACGCACCTTTCTGGCCCCACAAAAATGGGCATTTCAAATTAGAAACAAGTCAAATGAACAAAATAGTGTGAATAAGTAAGTATTTCAGGGGTGAGTTAGCAGGTTATTGGGGTAGTAAGTCCTGATTTTTTTGGAGGTTGCATTGACCACTACGCCATTCAAAATAGGCAGGCTTTGGCATAAGCAGTTAGGCCCCGTAGGATGATTTTAGCTAAAATGTGCCCCAAACACTCAAACCGGCTTGTATCTTGCAATGGAAAATATGGGAAACATGACTTAGACAGCAAATGATACACTGTATGCCATGTTTCCAAATTTTTATGCACAGTGGTTACAGCATGAAGCGAATGCATGTGAATATACAAAGGTGCATTGCATTAAACAAGTCCAATGAGCGTGAAAAAAATGGCCGGCCTGCCTGCTTTCATCCATCATTTGTTCTAAATTTATAATTAATCAATGAGCTGAGGTGGAGTCTTAGCCAGTGGTACCATCAGGGGTGTGTAATGCACTTTAGGGTAGACAGCCAATCAGCTGCCAGATTCAATCTGTCAATCAAACACAGCAGCCAATCAGAGAGCTGGCCATTGATCAGCAGGCCCTTTATGACATCACAGACAGACCCACGGAACTCTCTGTGCTTGTCTGCTGGCTGGCTGTCAGTTGGGTGGGTGGGCGGCAGAGGGGGAGGATGTACGTCTCGTTTCTCCTGAAAATTGCGGTTTTTCGGCGTTTCCGGAAAAAGTCGCGGTCCGACGCGCAAAAGTGGGGTATCGTAGAAATCGCCTTTTAAAGAAGCACCTTTCTGGCCCCACAAAAATGGGCATTTCAAATTAGAAACAAGTCAAATGAACAAAATAGTGTGAATAAGTAAGTATTTCAGGGGTGAGTTAGCAGGTTATTGGGGTAGTAAGTCCTGATTTTTTTGGAGGTTGCATTGACCACTACGCCATTCAAAATAGGCAGGCTTTGGCATAAGCAGTTAGGCCCCGTAGGATGATTTTAGCTAAAATGTGCCCCAAACACTCAAACCGGCTTGTATCTTGCAATGGAAAATATGGGAAACATGACTTAGACAGCAAATGATACACTGTATGCCATGTTTCCAAATTTTTATGCACAGTGGTTACAGCATGAAGCGAATGCATGTGAATATACAAAGGTGCATTGCATTAAACAAGTCCAATGAGCGTGAAAAAAATGGCCGGCCTGCCTGCTTTCATCCATCATTTGTTCTAAATTTATAATTAATCAATGAGCTGAGGTGGAGTCTTAGCCAGTGGTACCATCAGGGGTGTGTAATGCACTTTAGGGTAGACAGCCAATCAGCTGCCAGATTCAATCTGTCAATCAAACACAGCAGCCAATCAGAGAGCTGGCCATTGATCAGCAGGCCCTTTATGACATCACAGACAGACCCACGGAACTCTCTGTGCTTGTCTGCTGGCTGGCTGTCAGTTGGGTGGGTGGGCGGCAGAGGGGGAGGATGTACGTCTCGTTTCTCCTGAAAATTGCGGTTTTTCAGCGTTTCCGGAAAAAGTCGCGGTCCGACGCGCAAAAGTGGGGTATCGTAGAAATCGGCTTTTAAAGACGCACCTTTCTGGCCCCACAAAAATGGGCATTTCAAATTAGAAACAAGTCAAATGAACAAAATAGTGTGAATAAGTAAGTATTTCAGGGGTGAGTTAGCAGGTTATTGGGGTAGTAAGTCCTGATTTTTTTGGAGGTTGCAGTGACCACTACGCCATTCAAAATAGGCAGGCTTTAGCATAAGCATTTAGGCCCCGTAGGATGATTTTAGCTAAAATGTGCCCCAAACACTCAAACCGGCTTGTATCTTGCAATGGAAAATATGGGAAACATGACTTAGACAGCAAATGATACACTGTATGCCATGTTTCCAAATTTTTATGCACAGTGGTTACAGCATGAAGTGAATGCATGTGAATATACACAGGTGCATTGCATTAAACAAGTCCAATGAGCGTGAAAAAAATGGCCGGCCTGCCTGCTTTCATCCATCATTTGTTCTAAATTTATAATTAATCAATGAGCTGAGGTGGAGTCTTAGCCAGTGGTACCATCAGGGGTGTGTAATGCACTTTAGGGTAGACAGCCAATCAGCTGCCAGATTCAATCTGTCAATCAAACACAGCAGCCAATCAGAGAGCTGGCCATTGATCAGCAGGCCCTTTATGACATCACAGACAGACCCACGGAACTCTCTGTGCTTGTCTGCTGGCTGGCTGTCAGTTGGGTGGGTGGGCGGCAGAGGGGGAGGATGTACGTCTCGTTTCTCCTGAAAATTGCGGTTTTTCGGCGTTTCCGGAAAAAGTCGCGGTCCGACGCGCAAAAGTGGGGTATCGTAGAAATCGCCTTTTAAAGACGCACCTTTCTGGCCCCACAAAAATGGGCATTTCAAATTAGAAATAAGTCAAATGAACAAAATAGTGTGAATAAGTAAGTATTTCAGGGGTGAGTTAGCAGGTTATTGGGGTAGTAAGTCCTGATTTTTTTGGAGGTTGCAGTGACCACTACGCCATTCAAAATAGGCAGGCTTTAGCATAAGCAGTTAGGCCCCGTAGGATGATTTTAGCTAAAATGTGCCCCAAACACTCAAACCGGCTTGTATCTTGCAATGGAAAATATGGGAAACATGACTTAGACAGCAAATGATACACTGTATGCCATGTTTCCAAATTTTTATGCACAGTGGTTACAGCATGAAGTGAATGCATGTGAATATACACAGGTGCATTGCATTAAACAAGTCCAATGAGCGTGAAAAAAATGGCCGGCCTGCCTGCTTTCATCCATCATTTGTTCTAAATTTATAATTAATCAATGAGCTGAGGTGGAGTCTTAGCCAGTGGTACCATCAGGGGTGTGTAATGCACTTTAGGGTAGACAGCCAATCAGCTGCCAGATTCAATCTGTCAATCAAACACAGCAGCCAATCAGAGAGCTGGCCATTGATCAGCAGGCCCTTTATGACATCACAGACAGACCCACGGAACTCTCTGTGCTTGTCTGCTGGCTGGCTGTCAGTTGGGTGGGTGGGCGGCAGAGGGGGAGGATGTACGTCTCGTTTCTCCTGAAAATTGCGTTTTTTCTGCGTTTCCGGAAAAAGTCGCGGTCCGATGCGCAAAAGTGGGGTATCGTAGAAATCGCCTTTTAAAGACGCACCTTTCTGGCCCCACAAAAATGGGCATTTCAAATTAGAAACAAGTCAAATGAACAAAATAGTGTGAATAAGTAAGTATTTCAGGGGTGAGTTAGCAGGTTATTGGGGTAGTAAGTCCTGATTTTTTTGGAGGTTGCAGTGACCACTACGCCATTCAAAATAGGCAGGCTTTAGCATAAGCAGTTAGGCCCCGTAGGATGATTTTAGCTAAAATGTGCCCCAAACACTCAAACCGGCTTGTATCTTGCAATGGAAAATATGGGAAACATGACTTAGACAGCAAATGATACACTGTATGCCATGTTTCCAAATTTTTATGCACAGTGGTTACAGCATGAAGCGAATGCATGTGAATATACAAAGGTGCATTGCATTAAACAAGTCCAATGAGCGTGAAAAAAATGGCCGGCCTGCCTGTTTTCATACATCATTTGTTCTAAATTTATAATTAATCAATGAGCTGAGGTGGAGTCTTAGCCAGTGGTACCATCAGGGGTGTGTAATGCACTTTAGGGTAGACAGCCAATCAGCTGCCAGATTCAATCTGTCAATCAAACACAGCAGCCAATCAGAGAGCTGGCCATTGATCAGCAGGCCCTTTATGACATCACAGACAGACCCACGGAACTCTCTGTGCTTGTCTGCTGGCTGGCTGTCAGTTGGGTGGGTGGGCGGCAGAGGGGGAGGATGTACGTCTCGTTTCTACTGAAAATTGCGGTTTTTCTGCGTTTCCGGAAAAAGTCGCGGTCCGACGCGCAAAAGTGGGGTATCGTAGAAATCGCCTTTTAAAGACGCACCTTTCTGGCCCCACAAAAATGGGCATTTCAAATTAGAAACAAGTCAAATGAACAAAATAGTGTGAATAAGTAAGTATTTCAGGGGTGAGTTAGCAGGTTATTGGGGTAGTAAGTCCTGATTTTTTTGGAGGTTGCAGTGACCACTACGCCATTCAAAATAGGCAGGCTTTAGCATAAGCAGTTAGGCCCCGTAGGATGATTTTAGCTAAAATGTTCCCCAAACACTCAAACCGGCTTGTATCTTGCAATGGAAAATATGGGAAACATGACTTAGACAGCAAATGATACACTGTATGCCATGTTTCCAAATTTTTATGCACAGTGGTTACAGCATGAAGCGAATGCATGTGAATATACAAAGGTGCATTGCATTAAACAAGTCCAATGAGCGTGAAAAAAAATGGCCGGCCTGCCTGCTTTCATCCATCATTTGTTCTAAATTTATAATTAATCAATGAGCTGAGGTGGAGTCTTAGCCAGTGGTACCATCAGGGGTGTGTAATGCACTTTAGGGTAGACAGCCAATCAGCTGCCAGATTCAATCTGTCAATCAAACACAGCAGCCAATCAGAGAGCTGGCCATTGATCAGCAGGCCCTTTATGACATCACAGACAGACCCACGGAACTCTCTGTGCTTGTCTGCTGGCTGGCTGTCAGTTGGGTGGGTGGGCGGCAGAGGGGGAGGATGTACGTCTCGTTTCTCCTGAAAATTGCGGTTTTTCGGCGTTTCCGGAAAAAGTCGCGGTCCGACACGCAAAAGTGGGGTATCGTAGAAATCGCCTTTTAACCCCTTCCTGACAGAGCTAGTTTTTGCGTTCCTGACAGAGCCATTTTTTTCAAATCTGACATGTCTCACTTAAGTGGGGATAACTTTTTTTTGCTTTTACTTATCCCAGTGATTTTGAGATTGTTTTTTCGTGACACATTGTACTTCAAATTAGTGGTAAATTTGGGTCGATACAGTCTGTGTTTTTTTGTGAAAAATACCAAAATGTCGTGAAAAAATGGAAAATTTAGCGATTTTCAAAATGTTAAATTTTCTGCTTGTGAGACAAATAATCATACCACTCAAAATAGTTAATAACTAACATAGACCATATGTCTACTTTATGTTTCCATCATTATTTCAACTTCCTTTTAATTTTTTTGGACACTAGGAGGCTTACAATATGAATAGCAAATTCTCAAATTTTCAAGAAAATTTCAAACACTGATTTTTTTAGGGACCAGTTCAGTTCTGATGTGACTTTGAGGGACTTGTATGTGAGACACCCCCATAAATGATGCCATTTCAAAAACTGCACCCCTCACAGTATTCAAAACAGCATTTTGGAAGTTTGTTAACCCTTTAGGTGTTTCACAGGAATTAAAACAAAGTGTAGGTGAAATTTCAAAATTTCATTTTTTTTGCAGAGTTTCAATTTTAATACATTTTTCTAACGAATACAGTAGATTTTACTAGAGAAATGTGACTAAAAATTGATTCCCCCAATTCTTTGGTTTTCATAAATATCCTATATGTGGCCCTAGTGTGCACGGTGACCAAACCACAGGCTTCATAATAGAAGGAGCACCTACTTGATTTTGGAGCCTCCTTTTTATGAGATTATTTTTTAGGCACCATGTAGGTTTCTAGGCACCATAAGATGCTAAAAGTTAGGAACCCCCCCACAAGTGACCCCATTTTGCAAACTACATCCTTCAGGGAATTCATCTAGGGGTATAGTGTACATTTCAAACCCCCAGGGGTTTCACCAATTGTGGTACAACTGGGCAGTGAAAATAAAAAAAATTAATTTTTCATTTTCACAGCTCAGTTGTATCAAAATTGGTGAAACCCCTGGGGGTTTGAAATGTACACTATACCCCTTGATGAATTCCCTGAAGGGTGTAGTTTGCAAAATGGGGTGACTTGTGGGGGGGTTCCACTGTATTGGTGCAACATAGCACCCACCATTCATTCCACCAAAATCTGTGCTGCAAAATCCAAAAATCACTCCTTCCCTTCTGAGTCCTGCCATGCACCCAACTGGTATTTTTTGGTCACATGTGAGGCATTGCCGTACTCGGGAGAAATTGGGGCACAGATTTTGGGGTGCTTTGTATCCTTCATTCCTTGTGAAAATGAAAAATTTTGAGCCAGAACTGCATTTTTCTGTAAAAAATTACATTTTTTTACACAAAAATGCAGATCTGGCTCAAAATTTTTCATTTTCACAAGGAATGAAGGATACAAAGCACCCCAAAATCTGTGCCCCAATTTCTCCCGAGTACGGCAATGCCTCACATGTGACCAAAAAATACCAGTTGGGTGCATGGCAGGACTCAGAAGGGAAGGAGTGATTTTTGGTGGTGGAATGAATGGTGGGTGCTATGTCGCATTAGCAAGACCCCCGAAGCACCAATACAGTGGAACCCCCCCACAAGTGACCCCATTTTGGTCACCAGCTTTGGGAGGGGGGCTGGCGCTGCAGCTGGCGGGGGGGTGGGAGGGGTGCTGGCGCTGCGGCAGCCGGGTGGGTGGGAGTGAGGGGGGCTGCCGGGTGGGAGGGGGGGGGGCTGGCGATCGGTGGTGATCGGTGCTGTACTTAACAGCACCGATCACCACCGATCACTGTGTTACCGAGCGGCTTAGCCGCCGGTAACACAGAAAACGCTGCAATTGGCTGTTCACATTTGAACAGCCAATCGCAGCGATCGCCGCGAGGGGGGATGTCTGCTGTCAGGGACAGCAGACATATCCAAACTGTCACCGCGTCTATAGACGCGGTGACAGTTTAAAACCATGACGTATATATACGTCTTCGGTCGGGAAGTACCTCCCGACCATGACGTATATATACGTCATATGTCGGGAATATCTTTCTATATATATATATATATATATATATATATATATATATATATATATATATATATATATGTGTGTGTGTGTGTGTGTGTGTATGTATGTATGTGTGTATATATATATATATATATATATATATATATATATATATATATATATACACACACATATATATACACACATATATCTGTGTATATATATATATATACATATATATATGTGTGTATATATATATACATATATACACATACATATATGTGTGTATATATATATATACACATACACACATATATATATATATATATATATATATATATATATATATTTATATATATATATATATATATCTCAGTACCTTATTTTTATTTTTTTAACTCATTGCTGGGGTGGGAGGGGGGAAGCGCTGCGTGCGCTGAGGATCCGTGCTGCTGCTGCTGCCGGGGGACCTGGCGTGCTGCTGCTGCTGCCGGGGGACCTGTGGGAGCTGCCGGGTGAGTGCCGGGTGGGTGGGAGGGGGGTGCTGCTCATCGGTGGTGATCGGTGCTGCACCGATCACCACCGTTTTCTGTGTTACCGAGCGGCTTAGCCGCCGGTAACACAGGAAACGCTGTGAATGGCTGTTCAGATTTGAACAGCCAATCACAGCGATCGCCGACCGGGGGGGGCACCCCTGCCCCCCCGGGCGGCGAGGGGGGATGTCTGCTGTCAGGGACAGCAGACATCTCCAAACTGTCACCGCGTCTATAGACGCGGTGACAGTTTTAACCCATGACGTACATTTATGCCATGTGTCGGGAAGTACTTCCCGACCATGACGTAAATGTACGTCAAATGTCGGGAAGGGGTTAAAGACGCACCTTTCTGGCCCCACAAAAATGGGCATTTCAAATTAGAAACAAGTCAAATGAACAAAATAGTGTGAATAAGTAAGTATTTCAGGGGTGAGTTAGCAGGTTATTGGGGTAGTAAGTCCTGATTTTTTTTGGAGGTTGCATTGACCACTACGCCATTCAAAATAGGCAGGCTTTGGCATAAGCAGTTAGGCCCCGTAGGATGATTTTAGCTAAAATGTGCCCCAAACACTCAAACCGGCTTGTATCTTGCAATGGAAAATATGGGAAACATGACTTAGACAGCAAATGATACACTGTATGCCATGTTTCCAAATTTTTATGCACAGTGGTTACAGCATGAAGCGAATGCATGTGAATATACAAAGGTGCATTGCATTAAACAAGTCCAATGAGCGTGAAAAAAATGGCCGGCCTGCCTGCTTTCATCCATCATTTGTTCTAAATTTATAATTAATCAATGAGCTGAGGTGGAGTCTTAGCCAGTGGTACCATCAGGGGTGTGTAATGCACTTTAGGGTAGACAGCCAATCAGCTGCCAGATTCAATCTGTCAATCAAACACAGCAGCCAATCAGAGAGCTGGCCATTGATCAGCAGGCCCTTTATGACATCACAGACAGACCCACGGAACTCTCTGTGCTTGTCTGCTGGCTGGCTGTCAGTTGGGTGGGTGGGCGGCAGAGGGGGAGGATGTACGTCTCGTTTCTCCTGAAAATTGCGGTTTTTCAGCGTTTCCGGAAAAAGTCACGGTCCGACGCGCAAAAGTGGGGTATCGTAGAAATCGCCTTTTAAAGACGCACCTTTCTGGCCCCACAAAAATGGGCATTTCAAATTAGAAACAAGTCAAATGAACAAAATAGTGTGAATAAGTAAGTATTTCAGGGGTGAGTTAGCAGGTTATTGGGGTAGTAAGTCCTGATTTTTTTGGAGGTTGCAGTGACCACTACGCCATTCAAAATAGGCAGGCTTTAGCATAAGCATTTAGGCCCCGTAGGATGATTTTAGCTAAAATGTGCCCCAAACACTCAAACCGGCTTGTATCTTGTAATGGAAAATATGGGAAACATGACTTAGACAGCAAATGATACACTGTATGCCATGTTTCCAAATTTTTATGCACAGTGGTTACAGCATGAAGCGAATGCATGTGAATATACAAAGGTGCATTGCATTAAACAAGTCCAATGAGCGTGAAAAAAATGGCCGGCCTGCCTGCTTTCATCCATCATTTGTTCTAAATTTATAATTAATCAATGAGCTGAGGTGGAGTCTTAGCCAGTGGTACCATCAGGGGTGTGTAATGCACTTTAGGGTAGACAGCCAATCAGCTGCCAGATTCAATCTGTCAATCAAACACAGCAGCCAATCAGAGAGCTGGCCATTGATCAGCAGGCCCTTTATGACATCACAGACAGACCCACGGAACTCTCTGTGCTTGTCTGCTGGCTGGCTGTCAGTTGGGTGGGTGGGCGGCAGAGGGGGAGGATGTACGTCTCGTTTCTCCTGAAAATTGCGGTTTTTCAGCGTTTCCGGAAAAAGTCACGGTCCGACGCGCAAAAGTGGGGTATCGTAGAAATCGCCTTTTAAAGACGCACCTTTCTGGCCCCACAAAAATGGGCATTTCAAATTAGAAACAAGTCAAATGAACAAAATAGTGTGAATAAGTAAGTATTTCAGGGGTGAGTTAGCAGGTTATTGGGGTAGTAAGTCCTGATTTTTTTGGAGGTTGCAGTGACCACTACGCCATTCAAAATAGGCAGGCTTTAGCATAAGCATTTAGGCCCCGTAGGATGATTTTAGCTAAAATGTGCCCCAAACACTCAAACCGGCTTGTATCTTGCAATGGAAAATATGGGAAACATGACTTAGACAGCAAATGATACACTGTATGCCATGTTTCCAAATTTTTATACACAGTGGTTACAGCATGAAGTGAATGCATGTGAATATACACAGGTGCATTGCATTAAACAAGTCCAATGAGCGTGAAAAAAATGGCCGGCCTGCCTGCTTTCATCCATCATTTGTTCTAAATTTATAATTAATCAATGAGCTGAGGTGGAGTCTTAGCCAGTGGTACCATCAGGGGTGTGTAATGCACTTTAGGGTAGACAGCCAATCAGCTGCCAGATTCAATCTGTCAATCAAACACAGCAGCCAATCAGAGAGCTGGCCATTGATCAGCAGGCCCTTTATGACATCACAGACAGACCCATGGAACTCTCTGTGCTTGTCTGCTGGCTGGCTGTCAGTTGGGTGGGTGGGCGGCAGAGGGGGTGGATGTACGTCTCGTTTCTCCTGAAAATTGCGGTTTTTCGGCGTTTCCAGAAAAAGTCGCGGTCCGACGCGCAAAAGTGGGGTATCGTAGAAATCGCCTTTTAAAGACGTACCTTTCTGGCCCCACAAAAATGGGCATTTCAAATTAGAAACAAGTCAAATGAACAAAATAGTGTGAATAAGTAAGTATTTCAGGGGTGAGTTAGCAGGTTATTGGGGTAGTAAGTCCTGATTTTTTTGGAGGTTGCAGTGACCACTACGCCATTCAAAATAGGCAGGCTTTGGCATAAGCAGTTAGGCCCCGTAGGATGATTTTAGCTAAAATGTGCCCCAAACACTCAAACCGGCTTGTATCTTGCAATGGAAAATATGGGAAACATGACTTAGACAGCAAATGATACACTGTATGCCATGTTTCCAAATTTTTATGCACAGTGGTTACAGCATGAAGCGAATGCATGTGAATATACAAAGGTGCATTGCATTAAACAAGTCCAATGAGCGTGAAAAAAATGGCCGGCCTGCCTGCTTTTATCCATCATTTGTTCTAAATTTATAATTAATCAATGAGCTGAGGTGGAGTCTTAGCCAGTGGTACCATCAGGGGTGTGTAATGCACTTTAGGGTAGACAGCCAATCAGCTGCCAGATTCAATCTGTCAATCAAACACAGCAGCCAATCAGAGAGCTGGCCATTGATCAGCAGGCCCTTTATGACATCACAGACAGACCCACGGAACTCTCTGTGCTTGTCTGCTGGCTGGCTGTCAGTTGGGTGGGTGGGCGGCAGAGGGGGAGGATGTACGTCTCGTTTCTCCTGAAAATTGCGGTTTTTCAGCGTTTCCGGAAAAAGTCACGGTCCGACGCGCAAAAGTGGGGTATCGTAGAAATCGCCTTTTAAAGACGCACCTTTCTGGCCCCACAAAAATGGGCATTTCAAATTAGAAACAAGTCAAATGAACAAAATAGTGTGAATAAGTAAGTATTTCAGGGGTGAGTTAGCAGGTTATTGGGGTAGTAAGTCCTGATTTTTTTGGAGGTTGCAGTGACCACTACGCCATTCAAAATAGGCAGGCTTTAGCATAAGCAGTTAGGCCCCGTAGGATGATTTTAGCTAAAATGTGCCCCAAACACTCAAACCGGCTTGTATCTTGCAATGGAAAATATGGGAAACATGACTTAGACAGCAAATGATACACTGTATGCCATGTTTCCAAATTTTTATGCACAGTGGTTACAGCATGAAGCGAATGCATGTGAATATACAAAGGTGCATTGCATTAAACAAGTCCAATGAGCGTGAAAAAAATGGCCGGCCTGCCTGCTTTCATCCATCATTTGTTCTAAATTTATAATTAATCAATGAGCTGAGGTGGAGTCTTAGCCAGTGGTACCATCAGGGGTGTGTAATGCACTTTAGGGTAGACAGCCAATCAGCTGCCAGATTCAATCTGTCAATCAAACACAGCAGCCAATCAGAGAGCTGGCCATTGATCAGCAGGCCCTTTATGACATCACAGACAGACCCACGGAACTCTCTGTGCTTGTCTGCTGGCTGTCAGTTGGGTGGGTGGGCGGCAGAGGGGGAGGATGTACGTCTCGTTTCTCCTGAAAATTGCGGTTTTTCAGCGTTTCCGGAAAAAGTCACGGTCCGACGCGCAAAAGTGGGGTATCGTAGAAATCGCCTTTTAAAGACGCACCTTTCTGGCCCCACAAAAATGGGCATTTCAAATTAGAAACAAGTCAAATGAACAAAATAGTGTGAATAAGTAAGTATTTCAGGGGTGAGTTAGCAGGTTATTGGGGTAGTAAGTCCTGATTTTTTTGGAGGTTGCAGTGACCACTACGCCATTCAAAATAGGCAGGCTTTAGCATAAGCATTTAGGCCCCGTAGGATGATTTTAGCTAAAATGTGCCCCAAACACTCAAACCGGCTTGTATCTTGCAATGGAAAATATGGGAAACATGACTTAGACAGCAAATGATACACTGTATGCCATGTTTCCAAATTTTTATGCACAGTGGTTACAGCATGAAGTGAATGCATGTGAATATACACAGGTGCATTGCATTAAACAAGTCCAATGAGCGTGAAAAAAATGGCCGGCCTGCCTGCTTTCATCCATCATTTGTTCTAAATTTATAATTAATCAATGAGCTGAGGTGGAGTCTTAGCCAGTGGTACCATCAGGGGTGTGTAATGCACTTTAGGGTAGACAGCCAATCAGCTGCCAGATTCAATCTGTCAATCAAACACAGCAGCCAATCAGAGAGCTGGCCATTGATCAGCAGGCCCTTTATGACATCACAGACAGACCCATGGAACTCTCTGTGCTTGTCTGCTGGCTGGCTGTCAGTTGGGTGTGTGGGCGGCAGAGGGGGTGGATGTACGTCTCGTTTCTCCTGAAAATTGCGGTTTTTCGGCGTTTCCGGAAAAAGTCGCGGTCCGACGCGCAAAAGTGGGGTATCGTAGAAATCGCCTTTTAAAGACGCACCTTTCTGGCCCCACAAAAATGGGCATTTCAAATTAGAAACAAGTCAAATGAACAAAATAGTGTGAATAAGTAAGTATTTCAGGGGTGAGTTAGCAGGTTATTGGGGTAGTAAGTCCTGATTTTTTTGGAGGTTGCAGTGACCACTACGCCATTCAAAATAGGCAGGCTTTAGCATAAGCAGTTAGGCCCCGTAGGATGATTTTAGCTAAAATGTGCCCCAAACACTCAAACCGGCTTGTATCTTGCAATGGAAAATATGGGAAACATGACTTAGACAGCAAATGATACACTGTATGCCATGTTTCCAAATTTTTATGCACAGTGGTTACAGCATGAAGCGAATGCATGTGAATATACAAAGGTGCATTGCATTAAACAAGTCCAATGAGCGTGAAAAAAATGGCCGGCCTGCCTGCTTTCATCCATCATTTGTTCTAAATTTATAATTAATCAATGAGCTGAGGTGGAGTCTTAGCCAGTGGTACCATCAGGGGTGTGTAATGCACTTTAGGGTAGACAGCCAATCAGCTGCCAGATTCAATCTGTCAATCAAACACAGCAGCCAATCAGAGAGCTGGCCATTGATCAGCAGGCCCTTTATGACATCACAGACAGACCCACGGAACTCTCTGTGCTTGTCTGCTGGCTGTCAGTTGGGTGGGTGGGCGGCAGAGGGGGAGGATGTACGTCTCGTTTCTCCTGAAAATTGCGGTTTTTCAGCGTTTCCGGAAAAAGTCACGGTCCGACGCGCAAAAGTGGGGTATCGTAGAAATCGCCTTTTAAAGACGCACCTTTCTGGCCCCACAAAAATAGGCATTTCAAATTAGAAACAAGTCAAATGAACAAAATAGTGTGAATAAGTAAGTATTTCAGGGGTGAGTTAGCAGGTTATTGGGGTAGTAAGTCCTGATTTTTTTGGAGGTTGCAGTGACCACTACGCCATTCAAAATAGGCAGGCTTTAGCATAAGCATTTAGGCCCCGTAGGATGATTTTAGCTAAAATGTGCCCCAAACACTCAAACCGGCTTGTATCTTGCAATGGAAAATATGGGAAACATGACTTAGACAGCAAATGATACACTGTATGCCATGTTTCCAAATTTTTATGCACAGTGGTTACAGCATGAAGTGAATGCATTTGACTATACACAGGTGCATTGCATTAAACAAGTCCAATGAGCGTGAAAAAAATGGCCGGCCTGCCTGCTTTCATCCATCATTTGTTCTAAATTTATAATTAATCAATGAGCTGAGGTGGAGTCTTAGCCAGTGGTACCATCAGGGGTGTGTAATGCACTTTAGGGTAGACAGCCAATCAGCTGCCAGATTCAATCTGTCAATCAAACACAGCAGCCAATCAGAGAGCTGGCCATTGATCAGCAGGCCCTTTATGACATCACAGACAGACCCACGGAACTCTCTGTGCTTGTCTGCTGGCTGGCTGTCAGTTGGGTGGGTGGGCGGCAGAGGGGGAGGATGTACGTCTTGTTTCTCCTGAAAATTGCGATTTTTCGGCGTTTCCGGAAAAAGACGCGGTCCGACGCGCAAAAGTGGGGTATCGTAGAAATCGCCTTTTAAAGACGCACCTTTCTGGCCCCACAAAAATGGGCATTTCAAATTAGAAACAAGTCAAATGAACAAAATAGTGTGAATAAGTAAGTATTTCAGGGGTGAGTTAGCAGGTTATTGGGGTAGTAAGTCCTGATTTTTTTGGAGGTTGCAGTGACCACTACGCCATTCAAAATAGGCAGGCTTTAGCATAAGCAGTTAGGCCCCGTAGGATGATTTTAGCTAAAATGTGCCCCAAACACTCAAACCGGCTTGTATCTTGCAATGGAAAATATGGGAAACATGACTTAGACAGCAAATGATACACTGTATGCCATGTTTCCAAATTTTTATGCACAGTGGTTACAGCATGAAGTGAATGCATGTGAATATACACAGGTGCATTGCATTAAACAAGTCCAATGAGCGTGAAAAAAATGGCCGGCCTGCCTGCTTTCATCCATCATTTGTTCTAAATTTATAATTAATCAATGAGCTGAGGTGGAGTCTTAGCCAGTGGTACCATCAGGGGTGTGTAATGCACTTTAGGGTAGACAGCCAATCAGCTGCCAGATTCAATCTGTCAATCAAACACAGCAGCCAATCAGAGAGCTGGCCATTGATCAGCAGGCCCTTTATGATATCACAGACAGACCCACGGAACTCTCTGTGCTTGTCTGCTGGCTGGCTGTCAGTTGGGTGGGTGGGCGGCAGAGGGGGAGGATGTACATCTCGTTTCTCCTGAAAATTGCGGTTTTTCAGCGTTTCCGGAAAAAGTCGTGGTCCGACGCGCAAAAGTGGGGTATCGTAGAAATCGCCTTTTAAAGACGCACCTTTCTGGCCCCACAAAAATGGGCATTTCAAATTAGAAACAAGTCAAATGAACAAAATAGTGTGAATAAGTAAGTATTTCAGGGGTGAGTTAGCAGGTTATTGGGGTAGTAAGTCCTGATTTTTTTGGAGGTTGCAGTGACCACTACGCCATTCAAAATAGGCAGGCTTTAGCATAAGCATTTAGGCCCCGTAGGATGATTTTAGCTAAAATGTGCCCCAAACACTCAAACCGGCTTGTATCTTGCAATGGAAAATATGGGAAACATGACTTAGACAGCAAATGATACACTGTATGCCATGTTTCCAAATTTTTATGCACAGTGGTTACAGCATGAAGTGAATGCATGTGAATATACACAGGTGCATTGCATTAAACAAGTCCAATGAGCGTGAAAAAAATGGCCGGCCTGCCTGCTTTCATCCATCATTTGTTCTAAATTTATAATTAATCAATGAGCTGAGGTGGAGTCTTAGCCCGTGGTACCATCAGGGGTGTGTAATGCACTTTAGGGTAGACAGCCAATCAGCTGCCAGATTCAATCTGTCAATCAAACACAGCAGCCAATCAGAGAGTTGGCCATTGATCAGCAGGCCCTTTATGACATCACAGACAGACCCACGGAACTCTCTGTGCTTGTCTGCTGGCTGGCTGTCAGTTGGGTGGGTGGGCGGCAGAGGGGGAGGATGTACGTCTCGTTTCTCCTGAAAATTGCGGTTTTTCGGCGTTTCCGGAAAAAGTCGCGGTCCGACGCGCAAAAGTGGGGTATCGTAGAAATCGCCTTTTAAAGACGCACCTTTCTGGCCCCACAAAAATGGGCATTTCAAATTAGAAACAAGTCAAATGAACAAAATAGTGTGAATAAGTAAGTATTTCAGGGGTGAGTTAGCAGGTTATTGGGGTATTAAGTCCTGATTTTTTTGGAGGTTGCATTGACCACTACGCCATTCAAAATAGGCAGGCTTTGGCATAAGCAGTTAGGCCCCGTAGGATGATTTTAGCTAAAATGTGCCCCAAACACTCAAACCGGCTTGTATCTTGCAATGGAAAATATGGGAAACATGACTTAGACATCAAATGATACACTGTATGCCATGTTTCCAAATTTTTATGCACAGTGGTTACAGCATGAAGCGAATGCATGTGAATATACAAAGGTGCATTGCATTAAACAAGTCCAATGAGCGTGAAAAAAATGGCCGGCCTGCCTGCTTTCATCCATCATTTGTTCTAAATTTATAATTAATCAATGAGCTGAGGTGGAGTCTTAGCCAGTGGTACCATCAGGGGTGTGTAATGCACTTTAGGGTAGACAGCCAATCAGCTGCCAGATTCAATCTGTCAATCAAACACAGCAGCCAATCAGAGAGCTGGCCATTGATCAGCAGGCCCTTTATGACATCACAGACAGACCCACGGAACTCTCTGTGCTTGTCTGCTGGCTGGCTGTCAGTTGGGTGGGTGGGCGGCAGAGGGGGAGGATGTACGTCTCGTTTCTCCTGAAAATTGCGGTTTTTCAGCGTTTCCGGAAAAAGTCGCGGTCCGACGCGCAAAAGTGGGGTATCGTAGAAATCGCCTTTTAAAGACGCACCTTTCTGGCCCCACAAAAATGGGCATTTCAAATTAGAAACAAATCAAATGAACAAAATAGTGTGAATAAGTAAGTATTTCAGGGGTGAGTTAGCAGGTTATTGGGGTAGTAAGTCCTGATTTTTTTGGAGGTTGCAGTGACCACTACGCCATTCAAAATAGGCAGGCTTTAGCATAAGCAGTTAGGCCCCGTAGGATGATTTTAGCTAAAATGTGCCCCAAACACTCAAACCGGCTTGTATCTTGCAATGGAAAATATGGGAAACATGACTTAGACAGTAAATGATACACTGTATGCCATGTTTCCAAATTTTTATGCACAGTGGTTACAGCATGAAGCGAATGCATGTGAATATACAAAGGTGCATTGCATTAAACAAGTCCAATGAGCGTGAAAAAAATGGCCGGCCTGCCTGCTTTCATCCATCATTTGTTCTAAATTTATAATTAATCAATGAGCTGAGGTGGAGTCTTAGCCAGTGGTACCATCAGGGGTGTGTAATGCACTTTAGGGTAGACAGCCAATCAGCTGCCAGATTCAATCTGTCAATCAAACACAGCAGCCAATCAGAGAGCTGGCCATTGATCAGCAGGCCCTTTATGACATCACAGACAGACCCACGGAACTCTCTGTGCTTGTCTGCTGGCTGGCTGTCAGTTGGGTGGGTGGGCGGCAGAGGGGGAGGATGTACGTCTCGTTTCTCCTGAAAATTGCGGTTTTTCGGCGTTTCCGGAAAAAGTCGCGGTCCGACGCGCAAAAGTGGGGTATCGTAGAAATCGCCTTTTAAAGACGCACCTTTCTGGCCCCACAAAAATGGGCATTTCAAATTAGAAACAAGTCAAATGAACAAAATAGTGTGAATAAGTAAGTATTTCAGGGGTGAGTTAGCAGGTTATTGGGGTAGTAAGTCCTGATTTTTTTGGAGGTTGCAGTGACCACTACGCCATTCAAAATAGGCAGGCTTTAGCATAAGCAGTTAGGCCCCGTAGGATGATTTTAGCTAAAATGTGCCCCAAACACTCAAACCGGCTTGTATCTTGCAATGGAAAATATGGGAAACATGACTTAGACAGTAAATGATACACTGTATGCCATGTTTCCAAATTTTTATGCACAGTGGTTACAGCATGAAGCGAATGCATGTGAATATACAAAGGTGCATTGCATTAAACAAGTCCAATGAGCGTGAAAAAAATGGCCGGCCTGCCTGCTTTCATCCATCATTTGTTCTAAATTTATAATTAATCAATGAGCTGAGGTGGAGTCTTAGCCAGTGGTACCATCAGGGGTGTGTAATGCACTTTAGGGTAGACAGCCAATCAGCTGCCAGATTCAATCTGTCAATCAAACACAGCAGCCAATCAGAGAGCTGGCCATTGATCAGCAGGCCCTTTATGACATCACAGACAGACCCACGGAACTCTCTGTGCTTGTCTGCTGGCTGGCTGTCAGTTGGGTGGGTGGGCGGCAGAGGGGGAGGATGTACGTCTCGTTTCTCCTGAAAATTGCGGTTTTTCGGCGTTTCCGGAAAAAGTCGCGGTCCGACGCGCAAAAGTTGGGTATCGTAGAAATCGCCTTTTAAAGACGCACCTTTCTGGCCCCACAAAAATGGGCATTTCAAATTAGAAACAAGTCAAATGAACAAAATAGTGTGAATAAGTAAGTATTTCAGGGGTGAGTTAGCAGGTTATTGGGGTAGTAAGTCCTGATTTTTTTGGAGGTTGCATTGACCACTACGCCATTCAAAATAGGCAGGCTTTGGCATAAGCAGTTAGGCCCCGTAGGATGATTTTAGCTAAAATGTGCCCCAAACACTCAAACCGGCTTGTATCTTGCAATGGAAAATATGGGAAACATGACTTAGACAGCAAATGATACACTGTATGCCATGTTTCCAAATTTTTATGCACAGTGGTTACAGCATGAAGCGAATGCATGTGAATATACAAAGGTGCATTGCATTAAACAAGTCCAATGAGCGTGAAAAAAATGGCCGGCCTGCCTGCTTTCATCCATCATTTGTTCTAAATTTATAATTAATCAATGAGCTGAGGTGGAGTCTTAGCCAGTGGTACCATCAGGGGTGTGTAATGCACTTTAGGGTAGACAGCCAATCAGCTGCCAGATTCAATCTGTCAATCAAACACAGCAGCCAATCAGAGAGCTGGCCATTGATCAGCAGGCCCTTTATGACATCACAGACAGACCCACGGAACTCTCTGTGCTTGTCTGCTGGCTGGCTGTCAGTTGGGTGGGTGGGCGGCAGAGGGGGAGGATGTACGTCTCGTTTCTCCTGAAAATTGCGGTTTTTCGGCGTTTCCGGAAAAAGTCGCGGTCCGACGCGCAAAAGTGGGGTATCGTAGAAATCGCCTTTTAAAGACGCACCTTTCTGGCCCCACAAAAATGGGCATTTCAAATTAGAAACAAGTCAAATGAACAAAATAGTGTGAATAAGTAAGTATTTCAGGGGTGAGTTAGCAGGTTATTGGGGTAGTAAGTCCTGATTTTTTTGGAGGTTGCATTGACCACTACGCCATTCAAAATAGGCAGGCTTTGGCATAAGCAGTTAGGCCCCGTAGGATGATTTTAGCTAAAATGTGCCCCAAACACTCAAACCGGCTTGTATCTTGCAATGGAAAATATGGGAAACATGACTTAGACAGCAAATGATACACTGTATGCCATGTTTCCAAATTTTTATGCACAGTGGTTACAGCATGAAGCGAATGCATGTGAATATACAAAGGTGCATTGCATTAAACAAGTCCAATGAGCGTGAAAAAAATGGCCGGCCTGCCTGCTTTCATCCATCATTTGTTCTAAATTTATAATTAATCAATGAGCTGAGGTGGAGTCTTAGCCAGTGGTACCATCAGGGGTGTGTAATGCACTTTAGGGTAGACAGCCAATCAGCTGCCAGATTCAATCTGTCAATCAAACACAGCAGCCAATCAGAGAGCTGGCCATTGATCAGCAGGCCCTTTATGACATCACAGACAGACCCACGGAACTCTCTGTGCTTGTCTGCTGGCTGGCTGTCAGTTGGGTGGGTGGGCGGCAGAGGGGGAGGATGTACGTCTCGTTTCTCCTGAAAATTGCGGTTTTTCAGCGTTTCCGGAAAAAGTCGCGGTCCGACGCGCAAAAGTGGGGTATCGTAGAAATCGCCTTTTAAAGACGCACCTTTCTGGCCCCACAAAAATGGGCATTTCAAATTAGAAACAAGTCAAATGAACAAAATAGTGTGAATAAGTAAGTATTTCAGGGGTGAGTTAGCAGGTTATTGGGGTAGTAAGTCCTGATTTTTTTGGAGGTTGCAGTGACCACTACGCCATTCAAAATAGGCAGGCTTTAGCATAAGCATTTAGGCCCCGTAGGATGATTTTAGCTAAAATGTGCCCCAAACACTCAAACCGGCTTGTATCTTGCAATGGAAAATATGGGAAACATGACTTAGACAGCAAATGATACACTGTATGCCATGTTTCCAAATTTTTATGCACAGTGGTTACAGCATGAAGTGAATGCATGTGAATATACACAGGTGCATTGCATTAAACAAGTCCAATGAGCGTGAAAAAAATGGCCGGCCTGCCTGCTTTCATCCATCATTTGTTCTAAATTTATAATTAATCAATGAGCTGAGGTGGAGTCTTAGCCAGTGGTACCATCAGGGGTGTGTAATGCACTTTAGGGTAGACAGCCAATCAGCTGCCAGATTCAATCTGTCAATCAAACACAGCAGCCAATCAGAGAGCTGGCCATTGATCAGCAGGCCCTTTATGACATCACAGACAGACCCACGGAACTCTCTGTGCTTGTCTGCTGGCTGGCTGTCAGTTGGGTGGGTGGGCGGCAGAGGGGGAGGATGTACGTCTCGTTTCTCCTGAAAATTGCGGTTTTTCGGCGTTTCCGGAAAAAGTCGCGGTCCGACGCGCAAAAGTGGGGTATCGTAGAAATCGCCTTTTAAAGACGCACCTTTCTGGCCCCACAAAAATGGGCATTTCAAATTAGAAACAAGTCAAATGAACAAAATAGTGTGAATAAGTAAGTATTTCAGGGGTGAGTTAGCAGGTTATTGGGGTAGTAAGTCCTGATTTTTTTGGAGGTTGCAGTGACCACTATGCCATTCAAAATAGGCAGGCTTTAGCATAAGCAGTTAGGCCCCGTAGGATGATTTTAGCTAAAATGTGCCCCAAACACTCAAACCGGCTTGTATCTTGCAATGGAAAATATGGGAAACATGACTTAGACAGCAAATGATACACTGTATGCCATGTTTCCAAATTTTTATGCACAGTGGTTACAGCATGAAGCGAATGCATGTGAATATACAAAGGTGCATTGCATTAAACAAGTCCAATGAGCGTGAAAAAAATGGCCGGCCTGCCTGCTTTCATCCATCATTTGTTCTAAATTTATAATTAATCAATGAGCTGAGGTGGAGTCTTAGCCAGTGGTACCATCAGGGGTGTGTAATGCACTTTAGGGTAGACAGCCAATCAGCTGCCAGATTCAATCTGTCAATCAAACACAGCAGCCAATCAGAGAGCTGGCCATTGATCAGCAGGCCCTTTATGACATCACAGACAGACCCACGGAACTCTCTGTGCTTGTCTGCTAGCTGGCTGTCAGTTGGGTGGGTGGGCGGCAGAGGGGGAGGATGTACGTCTCGTTTCTCCTGAAAATTGCGGTTTTTCTGCGTTTCCGGAAAAAGTCGCGGTCCGACGCGCAAAAGTGGGGTATCGTAGAAATCGCCTTTTAAAGACGCACCTTTCTGGCCCCACAAAAATGGGCATTTCAAATTAGAAACAAGTCAAATGAACAAAATAGTGTGAATAAGTAAGTATTTCAGGGGTGAGTTAGCAGGTTATTGGGGTAGTAAGTCCTGATTTTTTTGGAGGTTGCATTGACCACTACGCCATTCAAAATAGGCAGGCTTTGGCATAAGCAGTTAGGCCCCGTAGGATGATTTTAGCTAAAATGTGCCCCAAACACTCAAACCGGCTTGTATCTTGCAATGGAAAATATGGGAAACATGACTTAGACAGCAAATGATACACTGTATGCCATGTTTCCAAATTTTTATGCACAGTGGTTACAGCATGAAGCGAATGCATGTGAATATACAAAGGTGCATTGCATTAAACAAGTCCAATGAGCGTGAAAAAAATGGCCGGCCTGCCTGCTTTCATCCATCATTTGTTCTAAATTTATAATTAATCAATGAGCTGAGGTGGAGTCTTAGCCAGTGGTACCATCAGGGGTGTGTAATGCACTTTAGGGTAGACAGCCAATCAGCTGCCAGATTCAATCTGTCAATCAAACACAGCAGCCAATCAGAGAGCTGGCCATTGATCAGCAGGCCCTTTATGACATCACAGACAGACCCACGGAACTCTCTGTGCTTGTCTGCTGGCTGGCTGTCAGTTGGGTGGGTGGGCGGCAGAGGGGGAGGATGTACGTCTCGTTTCTCCTGAAAATTGCGGTTTTTCGGCGTTTCCGGAAAAAGTCGCGGTCCGACGCGCAAAAGTGGGGTATCGTAGAAATCGCCTTTTAAAGACGCACCTTTCTGGCCCCACAAAAATGGGCATTTCAAATTAGAAACAAGTCAAATGAACAAAATAGTGTGAATAAGTAAGTATTTCAGGGGTGAGTTAGCAGGTTATTGGGGTAGTAAGTCCTGATTTTTTTGGAGGTTGCATTGACCACTACGCCATTCAAAATAGGCAGGCTTTGGCATAAGCAGTTAGGCCCCGTAGGATGATTTTAGCTAAAATGTGCCCCAAACACTCAAACCGGCTTGTATCTTGCAATGGAAAATATGGGAAACATGACTTAGACAGCAAATGATACACTGTATGCCATGTTTCCAAATTTTTATGCACAGTGGTTACAGCATGAAGCGAATGCATGTGAATATACAAAGGTGCATTGCATTAAACAAGTCCAATGAGCGTGAAAAAAATGGCCGGCCTGCCTGCTTTCATCCATCATTTGTTCTAAATTTATAATTAATCAATGAGCTGAGGTGGAGTCTTAGCCAGTGGTACCATCAGGGGTGTGTAATGCACTTTAGGGTAGACAGCCAATCAGCTGCCAGATTCAATCTGTCAATCAAACACAGCAGCCAATCAGAGAGCTGGCCATTGATCAGCAGGCCCTTTATGACATCACAGACAGACCCACGGAACTCTCTGTGCTTGTCTGCTGGCTGGCTGTCAGTTGGGTGGGTGGGCGGCAGAGGGGGAGGATGTACGTCTCGTTTCTCCTGAAAATTGCGGTTTTTCAGCGTTTCCGGAAAAAGTCGCGGTCCGACGCGCAAAAGTGGGGTATCGTAGAAATCGCCTTTTAAAGACGCACCTTTCTGGCCCCACAAAAATGGGCATTTCAAATTAGAAACAAGTCAAATGAACAAAATAGTGTGAATAAGTAAGTATTTCAGGGGTGAGTTAGCAGGTTAATGGGGTAGTAAGTCCTGATTTTTTTGGAGGTTGCAGTGACCACTACGCCATTCAAAATAGGCAGGCTTTAGCATAAGCATTTAGGCCCCGTAGGATGATTTTAGCTAAAATGTGCCCCAAACACTCAAACCGGCTTGTATCTTGCAATGGAAAATATGGGAAACATGACTTAGACAGCAAATGATACACTGTATGCCATGTTTCCAAATTTTTATGCACAGTGGTTACAGCATGAAGTGAATGCATGTGAATATACACAGGTGCATTGCATTAAACAAGTCCAATGAGCGTGAAAAAAATGGCCGGCCTGCCTGCTTTCATCCATCATTTGTTCTAAATTTATAATTAATCAATGAGCTGAGGTGGAGTCTTAGCCAGTGGTACCATCAGGGGTGTGTAATGCACTTTAGGGTAGACAGCCAATCAGCTGCCAGATTCAATCTGTCAATCAAACACAGCAGCCAATCAGAGAGCTGGCTATTGATCAGCAGGCCCTTTATGACATCACAGACAGACCCACGGAACTCTCTGTGCTTGTCTGCTGGCTGGCTGTCAGTTGGGTGGGTGGGCGGCAGAGGGGGAGGATGTACGTCTCGTTTCTCCTGAAAATTGCGGTTTTTCGGCGTTTCCGGAAAAAGTCGCGGTCCGACGCGCAAAAGTGGGGTATCGTAGAAATCGCCTTTTAAAGACGCACCTTTCTGGCCCCACAAAAATGGGCATTTCAAATTAGAAACAAGTCAAATGAACAAAATAGTGTGAATAAGTAAGTATTTCAGGGGTGAGTTAGCAGGTTATTGGGGTAGTAAGTCCTGATTTTTTTGGAGGTTGCAGTGACCACTACGCCATTCAAAATAGGCAGGCTTTAGCATAAGCAGTTAGGCCCCGTAGGATGATTTTAGCTAAAATGTGCCCCAAACACTCAAACCGGCTTGTATCTTGCAATGGAAAATATGGGAAACATGACTTAGACAGCAAATGATACACTGTATGCCATGTTTCCAAATTTTTATGCACAGTGGTTACAGCATGAAGCGAATGCATGTGAATATACAAAGGTGCATTGCATTAAACAAGTCCAATGAGCGTGAAAAAAATGGCCGGCCTGCCTGCTTTCATCCATCATTTGTTCTAAATTTATAATTAATCAATGAGCTGAGGTGGAGTCTTAGCCAGTGGTACCATCAGGGGTGTGTAATGCACTTTAGGGTAGACAGCCAATCAGCTGCCAGATTCAATCTGTCAATCAAACACAGCAGCCAATCAGAGAGCTGGCCATTGATCAGCAGGCCCTTTATGACATCACAGACAGACCCACGGAACTCTCTGTGCTTGTCTGCTAGCTGGCTGTCAGTTGGGTGGGTGGGCGGCAGAGGGGGAGGATGTACGTCTCGTTTCTCCTGAAAATTGCGGTTTTTCGGCGTTTCCGGAAAAAGTCGCGGTCCGACGCGCAAAAGTGGGGTATCGTAGAAATCGCCTTTTAAAGACGCACCTTTCTGGCCCCACAAAAATGGGCATTTCAAATTAGAAACAAGTCAAATGAACAAAATAGTGTGAATAAGTAAGTATTTCAGGGGTGAGTTAGCAGGTTATTGGGGTAGTAAGTCCTGATTTTTTTGGAGGTTGCATTGACCCCTACGCCATTCAAAATAGGCAGGCTTTGGCATAAGCAGTTAGGCCCCGTAGGATGATTTTAGCTAAAATGTGCCCCAAACACTCAAACCGGCTTGTATCTTGCAATGGAAAATATGGGAAACATGACTTAGACAGCAAATGATACACTGTATGCCATGTTTCCAAATTTTTATGCACAGTGGTTACAGCATGAAGCGAATGCATGTGAATATACAAAGGTGCATTGCATTAAACAAGTCCAATGAGCGTGAAAAAAATGGCCGGCCTGCCTGCTTTCATCCATCATTTGTTCTAAATTTATAATTAATCAATGAGCTGAGGTGGAGTCTTAGCCAGTGGTACCATCAGGGGTGTGTAATGCACTTTAGGGTAGACAGCCAATCAGCTGCCAGATTCAATCTGTCAATCAAACACAGCAGCCAATCAGAGAGCTGGCCATTGATCAGCAGGCCCTTTATGACATCACAGACAGACCCACGGAACTCTCTGTGCTTGTCTGCTGGCTGGCTGTCAGTTGGGTGGGTGGGCGGCAGAGGGGGAGGATGTACGTCTCGTTTCTCCTGAAAATTGCGGTTTTTCGGCGTTTCCGGAAAAAGTCGCGGTCCGACGCGCAAAAGTGGGGTATCGTAGAAATCGCCTTTTAAAGACGCACCTTTCTGGCCCCACAAAAATGGGCATTTCAAATTAGAAACAAGTCAAATGAACAAAATAGTGTGAATAAGTAAGTATTTCAGGGGTGAGTTAGCAGGTTATTGGGGTAGTAAGTCCTGATTTTTTTGGAGGTTGCATTGACCACTACGCCATTCAAAATAGGCAGGCTTTGGCATAAGCAGTTAGGCCCCGTAGGATGATTTTAGCTAAAATGTGCCCCAAACACTCAAACCGGCTTGTATCTTGCAATGGAAAATATGGGAAACATGACTTAGACAGCAAATGATACACTGTATGCCATGTTTCCAAATTTTTATGCACAGTGGTTACAGCATGAAGCGAATGCATGTGAATATACAAAGGTGCATTGCATTAAACAAGTCCAATGAGCGTGAAAAAAATGGCCGGCCTGCCTGCTTTCATCCATCATTTGTTCTAAATTTATAATTAATCAATGAGCTGAGGTGGAGTCTTAGCCAGTGGTACCATCAGGGGTGTGTAATGCACTTTAGGGTAGACAGCCAATCAGCTGCCAGATTCAATCTGTCAATCAAACACAGCAGCCAATCAGAGAGCTGGCCATTGATCAGCAGGCCCTTTATGACATCACAGACAGACCCACGGAACTCTCTGTGCTTGTCTGCTAGCTGGCTGTCAGTTGGGTGGGTGGGCGGCAGAGGGGGAGGATGTACGTCTCGTTTCTCCTGAAAATTGCGGTTTTTCGGCGTTTCCGGAAAAAGTCGCGGTCCGACGCGCAAAAGTGGGGTATCGTAGAAATCGCCTTTTAAAGACGCACCTTTCTGGCCCCACAAAAATGGGCATTTCAAATTAGAAACAAGTCAAATGAACAAAATAGTGTGAATAAGTAAGTATTTCAGGGGTGAGTTAGCAGGTTATTGGGGTAGTAAGTCCTGATTTTTTTGGAGGTTGCATTGACCCCTACGCCATTCAAAATAGGCAGGCTTTGGCATAAGCAGTTAGGCCCCGTAGGATGATTTTAGCTAAAATGTGCCCCAAACACTCAAACCGGCTTGTATCTTGCAATGGAAAATATGGGAAACATGACTTAGACAGCAAATGATACACTGTATGCCATGTTTCCAAATTTTTATGCACAGTGGTTACAGCATGAAGCGAATGCATGTGAATATACAAAGGTGCATTGCATTAAACAAGTCCAATGAGCGTGAAAAAAATGGCCGGCCTGCCTGCTTTCATCCATCATTTGTTCTAAATTTATAATTAATCAATGAGCTGAGGTGGAGTCTTAGCCAGTGGTACCATCAGGGGTGTGTAATGCACTTTAGGGTAGACAGCCAATCAGCTGCCAGATTCAATCTGTCAATCAAACACAGCAGCCAATCAGAGAGCTGGCCATTGATCAGCAGGCCCTTTATGACATCACAGACAGACCCACGGAACTCTCTGTGCTTGTCTGCTGGCTGGCTGTCAGTTGGGTGGGTGGGCGGCAGAGGGGGAGGATGTACGTCTCGTTTCTCCTGAAAATTGCGGTTTTTCGGCGTTTCCGGAAAAAGTCGCGGTCCGACGCGCAAAAGTGGGGTATCGTAGAAATCGCCTTTTAAAGACGCACCTTTCTGGCCCCACAAAAATGGGCATTTCAAATTAGAAACAAGTCAAATGAACAAAATAGTGTGAATAAGTAAGTATTTCAGGGGTGAGTTAGCAGGTTATTGGGGTAGTAAGTCCTGATTTTTTTGGAGGTTGCATTGACCACTACGCCATTCAAAATAGGCAGGCTTTGGCATAAGCAGTTAGGCCCCGTAGGATGATTTTAGCTAAAATGTGCCCCAAACACTCAAACCGGCTTGTATCTTGCAATGGAAAATATGGGAAACATGACTTAGACAGCAAATGATACACTGTATGCCATGTTTCCAAATTTTTATGCACAGTGGTTACAGCATGAAGCGAATGCATGTGAATATACAAAGGTGCATTGCATTAAACAAGTCCAATGAGCGTGAAAAAAATGGCCGGCCTGCCTGCTTTCATCCATCATTTGTTCTAAATTTATAATTAATCAATGAGCTGAGGTGGAGTCTTAGCCAGTGGTACCATCAGGGGTGTGTAATGCACTTTAGGGTAGACAGCCAATCAGCTGCCAGATTCAATCTGTCAATCAAACACAGCAGCCAATCAGAGAGCTGGCCATTGATCAGCAGGCCCTTTATGACATCACAGACAGACCCACGGAACTCTCTGTGCTTGTCTGCTGGCTGGCTGTCAGTTGGGTGGGTGGGCGGCAGAGGGGGAGGATGTACGTCTCGTTTCTCCTGAAAATTGCGGTTTTTCGGCGTTTCCGGAAAAAGTCGCGGTCCGACGCGCAAAAGTGGGGTATCGTAGAAATCGCCTTTTAAAGACGCACCTTTCTGGCCCCACAAAAATGGGCATTTCAAATTAGAAACAAGTCAAATGAACAAAATAGTGTGAATAAGTAAGTATTTCAGGGGTGAGTTAGCAGGTTATTGGGGTAGTAAGTCCTGATTTTTTTGGAGGTTGCATTGACCACTACGCCATTCAAAATAGGCAGGCTTTGGCATAAGCAGTTAGGCCCCGTAGGATGATTTTAGCTAAAATGTGCCCCAAACACTCAAACCGGCTTGTATCTTGCAATGGAAAATATGGGAAACATGACTTAGACAGCAAATGATACACTGTATGCCATGTTTCCAAATTTTTATGCACAGTGGTTACAGCATGAAGCGAATGCATGTGAATATACAAAGGTGCATTGCATTAAACAAGTCCAATGAGCGTGAAAAAAATGGCCGGCCTGCCTGCTTTCATCCATCATTTGTTCTAAATTTATAATTAATCAATGAGCTGAGGTGGAGTCTTAGCCAGTGGTACCATCAGGGGTGTGTAATGCACTTTAGGGTAGACAGCCAATCAGCTGCCAGATTCAATCTGTCAATCAAACACAGCAGCCAATCAGAGAGCTGGCCATTGATCAGCAGGCCCTTTATGACATCACAGACAGACCCACGGAACTCTCTGTGCTTGTCTGCTGGCTGGCTGTCAGTTGGGTGGGTGGGCGGCAGAGGGGGAGGATGTACGTCTCGTTTCTCCTGAAAATTGCGGTTTTTCAGCGTTTCCGGAAAAAGTCGCGGTCCGACGCGCAAAAGTGGGGTATCGTAGAAATCGCCTTTTAAAGACGCACCTTTCTGGCCCCACAAAAATGGGCATTTCAAATTAGAAACAAGTCAAATGAACAAAATAGTGTGAATAAGTAAGTATTTCAGGGGTGAGTTAGCAGGTTATTGGGGTAGTAAGTCCTGATTTTTTTGGAGGTTGCAGTGACCACTACGCCATTCAAAATAGGCAGGCTTTAGCATAAGCATTTAGGCCCCGTAGGATGATTTTAGCTAAAATGTGCCCCAAACACTCAAACCGGCTTGTATCTTGCAATGGAAAATATGGGAAACATGACTTAGACAGCAAATGATACACTGTATGCCATGTTTCCAAATTTTTATGCACAGTGGTTACAGCATGAAGTGAATGCATGTGAATATACACAGGTGCATTGCATTAAACAAGTCCAATGAGCGTGAAAAAAATGGCCGGCCTGCCTGCTTTCATCCATCATTTGTTCTAAATTTATAATTAATCAATGAGCTGAGGTGGAGTCTTAGCCAGTGGTACCATCAGGGGTGTGTAATGCACTTTAGGGTAGACAGCCAATCAGCTGCCAGATTCAATCTGTCAATCAAACACAGCAGCCAATCAGAGAGCTGGCCATTGATCAGCAGGCCCTTTATGACATCACAGACAGACCCACGGAACTCTCTGTGCTTGTCTGCTGGCTGGCTGTCAGTTGGGTGGGTGGGCGGCAGAGGGGGAGGATGTACGTCTCGTTTCTCCTGAAAATTGCGGTTTTTCGGCGTTTCCGGAAAAAGTCGCGGTCCGACGCGCAAAAGTGGGGTATCGTAGAAATCGCCTTTTAAAGACGCACCTTTCTGGCCCCACAAAAATGGGCATTTCAAATTAGAAACAAGTCAAATGAACAAAATAGTGTGAATAAGTAAGTATTTCAGGGGTGAGTTAGCAGGTTATTGGGGTAGTAAGTCCTGATTTTTTTGGAGGTTGCAGTGACCACTACGCCATTCAAAATAGGCAGGCTTTAGCATAAGCAGTTAGGCCCCGTAGGATGATTTTAGCTAAAATGTGCCCCAAACACTCAAACCGGCTTGTATCTTGCAATGGAAAATATGGGAAACATGACTTAGACAGCAAATGATACACTGTATGCCATGTTTCCAAATTTTTATGCACAGTGGTTACAGCATGAAGCGAATGCATGTGAATATACAAAGGTGCATTGCATTAAACAAGTCCAATGAGCGTGAAAAAAATGGCCGGCCTGCCTGCTTTCATCCATCATTTGTTCTAAATTTATAATTAATCAATGAGCTGAGGTGGAGTCAAGCCAGTGGTACCATCAGGGGTGTGTAATGCACTTTAGGGTAGACAGCCAATCAGCTGCCAGATTCAATCTGTCAATCAAACACAGCAGCCAATCAGAGAGCTGGCCATTGATCAGCAGGCCCTTTATGACATCACAGACAGACCCACGGAACTCTCTGTGCTTGTCTGCTAGCTGGCTGTCAGTTGGGTGGGTGGGCGGCAGAGGGGGAGGATGTACGTCTCGTTTCTCCTGAAAATTGCGGTTTTTCGGCGTTTCCGGAAAAAGTCGCGGTCCGACGCGCAAAAGTGGGGTATCGTAGAAATCGCCTTTTAAAGACGCACCTTTCTGGCCCCACAAAAATGGGCATTTCAAATTAGAAACAAGTCAAATGAACAAAATAGTGTGAATAAGTAAGTATTTCAGGGGTGAGTTAGCAGGTTATTGGGGTAGTAAGTCCTGATTTTTTTGGAGGTTGCATTGACCACTACGCCATTCAAAATAGGCAGGCTTTGGCATAAGCAGTTAGGCCCCGTAGGATGATTTTAGCTAAAATGTGCCCCAAACACTCAAACCGGCTTGTATCTTGCAATGGAAAATATGGGAAACATGACTTAGACAGCAAATGATACACTGTATGCCATGTTTCCAAATTTTTATGCACAGTGGTTACAGCATGAAGCGAATGCATGTGAATATACAAAGGTGCATTGCATTAAACAAGTCCAATGAGCGTGAAAAAAATGGCCGGCCTGCCTGCTTTCATCCATCATTTGTTCTAAATTTATAATTAATCAATGAGCTGAGGTGGAGTCTTAGCCAGTGGTACCATCAGGGGTGTGTAATGCACTTTAGGGTAGACAGCCAATCAGCTGCCAGATTCAATCTGTCAATCAAACACAGCAGCCAATCAGAGAGCTGGCCATTGATCAGCAGGCCCTTTATGACATCACAGACAGACCCACGGAACTCTCTGTGCTTGTCTGCTGGCTGGCTGTCAGTTGGGTGGGTGGGCGGCAGAGGGGGAGGATGTACGTCTCGTTTCTCCTGAAAATTGCGGTTTTTCGGCGTTTCCGGAAAAAGTCGCGGTCCGACGCGCAAAAGTGGGGTATCGTAGAAATCGCCTTTTAAAGACGCACCTTTCTGGCCCCACAAAAATGGGCATTTCAAATTAGAAACAAGTCAAATGAACAAAATAGTGTGAATAAGTAAGTATTTCAGGGGTGAGTTAGCAGGTTATTGGGGTAGTAAGTCCTGATTTTTTTGGAGGTTGCATTGACCACTACGCCATTCAAAATAGGCAGGCTTTGGCATAAGCAGTTAGGCCCCGTAGGATGATTTTAGCTAAAATGTGCCCCAAACACTCAAACCGGCTTGTATCTTGCAATGGAAAATATGGGAAACATGACTTAGACAGCAAATGATACACTGTATGCCATGTTTCCAAATTTTTATGCACAGTGGTTACAGCATGAAGCGAATGCATGTGAATATACAAAGGTGCATTGCATTAAACAAGTCCAATGAGCGTGAAAAAAATGGCCGGCCTGCCTGCTTTCATCCATCATTTGTTCTAAATTTATAATTAATCAATGAGCTGAGGTGGAGTCTTAGCCAGTGGTACCATCAGGGGTGTGTAATGCACTTTAGGGTAGACAGCCAATCAGCTGCCAGATTCAATCTGTCAATCAAACACAGCAGCCAATCAGAGAGCTGGCCATTGATCAGCAGGCCCTTTATGACATCACAGACAGACCCACGGAACTCTCTGTGCTTGTCTGCTGGCTGGCTGTCAGTTGGGTGGGTGGGCGGCAGAGGGGGAGGATGTACGTCTCGTTTCTCCTGAAAATTGCGGTTTTTCAGCGTTTCCGGAAAAAGTCGCGGTCCGACGCGCAAAAGTGGGGTATCGTAGAAATCGCCTTTTAAAGACGCACCTTTCTGGCCCCACAAAAATGGGCATTTCAAATTAGAAACAAGTCAAATGAACAAAATAGTGTGAATAAGTAAGTATTTCAGGGGTGAGTTAGCAGGTTATTGGGGTAGTAAGTCCTGATTTTTTTGGAGGTTGCAGTGACCACTACGCCATTCAAAATAGGCAGGCTTTAGCATAAGCATTTAGGCCCCGTAGGATGATTTTAGCTAAAATGTGCCCCAAACACTCAAACCGGCTTGTATCTTGCAATGGAAAATATGGGAAACATGACTTAGACAGCAAATGATACACTGTATGCCATGTTTCCAAATTTTTATGCACAGTGGTTACAGCATGAAGTGAATGCATGTGAATATACACAGGTGCATTGCATTAAACAAGTCCAATGAGCGTGAAAAAAATGGCCGGCCTGCCTGCTTTCATCCATCATTTGTTCTAAATTTATAATTAATCAATGAGCTGAGGTGGAGTCTTAGCCAGTGGTACCATCAGGGGTGTGTAATGCACTTTAGGGTAGACAGCCAATCAGCTGCCAGATTCAATCTGTCAATCAAACACAGCAGCCAATCAGAGAGCTGGCTATTGATCAGCAGGCCCTTTATGACATCACAGACAGACCCACGGAACTCTCTGTGCTTGTCTGCTGGCTGGCTGTCAGTTGGGTGGGTGGGCGGCAGAGGGGGAGGATGTACGTCTCGTTTCTCCTGAAAATTGCGGTTTTTCGGCGTTTCCGGAAAAAGTCGCGGTCCGACGCGCAAAAGTGGGGTATCGTAGAAATCGCCTTTTAAAGACGCACCTTTCTGGCCCCACAAAAATGGGCATTTCAAATTAGAAACAAGTCAAATGAACAAAATAGTGTGAATAAGTAAGTATTTCAGGGGTGAGTTAGCAGGTTATTGGGGTAGTAAGTCCTGATTTTTTTGGAGGTTGCAGTGACCACTACGCCATTCAAAATAGGCAGGCTTTAGCATAAGCAGTTAGGCCCCGTAGGATGATTTTAGCTAAAATGTGCCCCAAACACTCAAACCGGCTTGTATCTTGCAATGGAAAATATGGGAAACATGACTTAGACAGCAAATGATACACTGTATGCCATGTTTCCAAATTTTTATGCACAGTGGTTACAGCATGAAGCGAATGCATGTGAATATACAAAGGTGCATTGCATTAAACAAGTCCAATGAGCGTGAAAAAAATGGCCGGCCTGCCTGCTTTCATCCATCATTTGTTCTAAATTTATAATTAATCAATGAGCTGAGGTGGAGTCTTAGCCAGTGGTACCATCAGGGGTGTGTAATGCACTTTAGGGTAGACAGCCAATCAGCTGCCAGATTCAATCTGTCAATCAAACACAGCAGCCAATCAGAGAGCTGGCCATTGATCAGCAGGCCCTTTATGACATCACAGACAGACCCACGGAACTCTCTGTGCTTGTCTGCTAGCTGGCTGTCAGTTGGGTGGGTGGGCGGCAGAGGGGGAGGATGTACGTCTCGTTTCTCCTGAAAATTGCGGTTTTTCGGCGTTTCCGGAAAAAGTCGCGGTCCGACGCGCAAAAGTGGGGTATCGTAGAAATCGCCTTTTAAAGACGCACCTTTCTGGCCCCACAAAAATGGGCATTTCAAATTAGAAACAAGTCAAATGAACAAAATAGTGTGAATAAGTAAGTATTTCAGGGGTGAGTTAGCAGGTTATTGGGGTAGTAAGTCCTGATTTTTTTGGAGGTTGCATTGACCACTACGCCATTCAAAATAGGCAGGCTTTGGCATAAGCAGTTAGGCCCCGTAGGATGATTTTAGCTAAAATGTGCCCCAAACACTCAAACCGGCTTGTATCTTGCAATGGAAAATATGGGAAACATGACTTAGACAGCAAATGATACACTGTATGCCATGTTTCCAAATTTTTATGCACAGTGGTTACAGCATGAAGCGAATGCATGTGAATATACAAAGGTGCATTGCATTAAACAAGTCCAATGAGCGTGAAAAAAATGGCCGGCCTGCCTGCTTTCATCCATCATTTGTTCTAAATTTATAATTAATCAATGAGCTGAGGTGGAGTCTTAGCCAGTGGTACCATCAGGGGTGTGTAATGCACTTTAGGGTAGACAGCCAATCAGCTGCCAGATTCAATCTGTCAATCAAACACAGCAGCCAATCAGAGAGCTGGCCATTGATCAGCAGGCCCTTTATGACATCACAGACAGACCCACGGAACTCTCTGTGCTTGTCTGCTGGCTGGCTGTCAGTTGGGTGGGTGGGCGGCAGAGGGGGAGGATGTACGTCTCGTTTCTCCTGAAAATTGCGGTTTTTCGGCGTTTCCGGAAAAAGTCGCGGTCCGACGCGCAAAAGTGGGGTATCGTAGAAATCGCCTTTTAAAGACGCACCTTTCTGGCCCCACAAAAATGGGCATTTCAAATTAGAAACAAGTCAAATGAACAAAATAGTGTGAATAAGTAAGTATTTCAGGGGTGAGTTAGCAGGTTATTGGGGTAGTAAGTCCTGATTTTTTTGGAGGTTGCATTGACCACTACGCCATTCAAAATAGGCAGGCTTTGGCATAAGCAGTTAGGCCCCGTAGGATGATTTTAGCTAAAATGTGCCCCAAACACTCAAACCGGCTTGTATCTTGCAATGGAAAATATGGGAAACATGACTTAGACAGCAAATGATACACTGTATGCCATGTTTCCAAATTTTTATGCACAGTGGTTACAGCATGAAGCGAATGCATGTGAATATACAAAGGTGCATTGCATTAAACAAGTCCAATGAGCGTGAAAAAAATGGCCGGCCTGCCTGCTTTCATCCATCATTTGTTCTAAATTTATAATTAATCAATGAGCTGAGGTGGAGTCTTAGCCAGTGGTACCATCAGGGGTGTGTAATGCACTTTAGGGTAGACAGCCAATCAGCTGCCAGATTCAATCTGTCAATCAAACACAGCAGCCAATCAGAGAGCTGGCCATTGATCAGCAGGCCCTTTATGACATCACAGACAGACCCACGGAACTCTCTGTGCTTGTCTGCTGGCTGGCTGTCAGTTGGGTGGGTGGGCGGCAGAGGGGGAGGATGTACGTCTCGTTTCTCCTGAAAATTGCGGTTTTTCGGCGTTTCCGGAAAAAGTCGCGTTCCGACGCGCAAAAGTGGGGTATCGTAGAAATCGCCTTTTAAAGACGCACCTTTCTGGCCCCACAAAAATGGGCATTTCAAATTAGAAACAAGTCAAATGAACAAAATAGTGTGAATAAGTAAGTATTTCAGGGGTGAGTTAGCAGGTTATTGGGGTAGTAAGTCCTGATTTTTTTGGAGGTTGCAGTGACCACTACGCCATTCAAAATAGGCAGGCTTTAGCATAAGCAGTTAGGCCCCGTAGGATGATTTTAGCTAAAATGTGCCCTAAACACTCAAACCGGCTTGTATCTTGCAATGGAAAATATGGGAAACATGACTTAGACAGCAAATGATACACTGTATGCCATGTTTCCAAATTTTTATGCACAGTGGTTACAGCATGAAGCGAATGCATGTGAATATACAAAGGTGCATTGCATTAAACAAGTCCAATGAGCGTGAAAAAAATGGCCGGCCTGCCTGCTTTCATCCATCATTTGTTCTAAATTTATAATTAATCAATGAGCTGAGGTGGAGTCTTAGCCAGTGGTACCATCAGGGGTGTGTAATGCACTTTAGGGTAGACAGCCAATCAGCTGCCAGATTCAATCTGTCAATCAAACACAGCAGCCAATCAGAGAGCTGGCCATTGATCAGCAGGCCCTTTATGACATCACAGACAGACCCACGGAACTCTCTGTGCTTGTCTGCTGGCTGGCTGTCAGTTGGGTGGGTGGGCGGAAGAGGGGGAGGATGTACGTCTCGTTTCTCCTGAAAATTGCGGTTTTTCGGCGTTTCCGGAAAAAGTCGCGGTCCGACGCGCAAAAGTGGGGTATCGTAGAAATCGCCTTTTAAAGACGCTCCTTTCTGGCCCCACAAAAATGGGCATTTCAAATTAGAAACAAGTCAAATGAACAAAATAGTGTGAATAAGTAAGTATTTCAGGGGTGAGTTAGCAGGTTATTGGGGTAGTAAGTCCTGATTTTTTTGGAGGTTGCATTGACCACTACGCCATTCAAAATAGGCAGGCTTTGGCATAAGCAGTTAGGCCCCGTAGGATGATTTTAGCTAAAATGTGCCCCAAACACTCAAACCGGCTTGTATCTTGCAATGGAAAATATGGGAAACATGACTTAGACAGCAAATGATACACTGTATGCCATGTTTCCAAATTTTTATGCACAGTGGTTACAGCATGAAGCGAATGCATGTGAATATACAAAGGTGCATTGCATTAAACAAGTCCAATGAGCGTGAAAAAAATGGCCGGCCTGCCTGCTTTCATCCATCATTTGTTCTAAATTTATAATTAATCAATGAGCTGAGGTGGAGTCTTAGCCAGTGGTACCATCAGGGGTGTGTAATGCACTTTAGGGTAGACAGCCAATCAGCTGCCAGATTCAATCTGTCAATCAAACACAGCAGCCAATCAGAGAGCTGGCCATTGATCAGCAGGCCCTTTATGACATCACAGACAGACCCACGGAACTCTCTGTGCTTGTCTGCTGGCTGGCTGTCAGTTGGGTGGGTGGGCGGCAGAGGGGGAGGATGTACGTCTCGTTTCTCCTGAAAATTGCGGTTTTTCGGCGTTTCCGGAAAAAGTCGCGGTCCGACGCGCAAAAGTGGGGTATCGTAGAAATCGCCTTTTAAAGACGCACCTTTCTGGCCCCACAAAAATGGGCATTTCAAATTAGAAACAAGTCAAATGAACAAAATAGTGTGAATAAGTAAGTATTTCAGGGGTGAGTTAGCAGGTTATTGGGGTAGTAAGTCCTGATTTTTTTGGAGGTTGCAGTGACCACTACGCCATTCAAAATAGGCAGGCTTTAGCATAAGCATTTAGGCCCCGTAGGATGATTTTAGCTAAAATGTGCCCCAAACACTCAAACCGGCTTGTATCTTGCAATGGAAAATATGGGAAACATGACTTAGACAGCAAATGATACACTGTATGCCATGTTTCCAAATTTTTATGCACAGTGGTTACAGCATGAAGTGAATGCATGTGAATATACACAGGTGCATTGCATTAAACAAGTCCAATGAGCGTGAAAAAAATGGCCGGCCTGCCTGCTTTCATCCATCATTTGTTCTAAATTTATAATTAATCAATGAGCTGAGGTGGAGTCTTAGCCAGTGGTACCATCAGGGGTGTGTAATGCACTTTAGGGTAGACAGCCAATCAGCTGCCAGATTCAATCTGTCAATCAAACACAGCAGCCAATCAGAGAGCTGGCCATTGATCAGCAGGCCCTTTATGACATCACAGACAGACCCACGGAACTCTCTGTGCTTGTCTGCTGGCTGGCTGTCAGTTGGGTGGGTGGGCGGCAGAGGGGGAGGATGTACGTCTCGTTTCTCCTGAAAATTGCGGTTTTTCGGCGTTTCCGGAAAAAGTCGCGGTCCGACGCGCAAAAGTGGGGTATCGTAGAAATCGCCTTTTAAAGACGCACCTTTCTGGCCCCACAAAAATGGGCATTTCAAATTAGAAACAAGTCAAATGAACAAAATAGTGTGAATAAGTAAGTATTTCAGGGGTGAGTTAGCAGGTTATTGGGGTAGTAAGTCCTGATTTTTTTGGAGGTTGCAGTGACCACTACGCCATTCAAAATAGGCAGGCTTTAGCATAAGCAGTTAGGCCCCGTAGGATGATTTTAGCTAAAATGTGCCCCAAACACTCAAACCGGCTTGTATATTGCAATGGAAAATATGGGAAACATGACTTAGACAGCAAATGATACACTGTATGCCATGTTTCCAAATTTTTATGCACAGTGGTTACAGCATGAAGTGAATGCATGTGAATATACACAGGTGCATTGCATTAAACAAGTCCAATGAGCGTGAAAAAAATGGCCGGCCTGCCTGCTTTCATCCATCATTTGTTCTAAATTTATAATTAATCAATGAGCTGAGGTGGAGTCTTAGCCAGTGGTACCATCAGGGGTGTGTAATGCACTTTAGGGTAGACAGCCAATCAGCTGCCAGATTCAATCTGTCAATCAAACACAGCAGCCAATCAGAGAGCTGGCCATTGATCAGCAGGCCCTTTATGACATCACAGACAGACCCACGGAACTCTCTGTGCTTGTCTGCTGGCTGGCTGTCAGTTGGGTGGGTGGGCGGCAGAGGGGGTGGATGTACGTCTCGTTTCTCCTGAAAATTGCGGTTTTTCGGCGTTTCCGGAAAAAGTCGCGGTCCGACGCGCAAAAGTGGGGTATCGTAGAAATCGCCTTTTAAAGACGCACCTTTCTGGCCCCACAAAAATGGGCATTTCAAATTAGAAACAAGTCAAATGAACAAAATAGTGTGAATAAGTAAGTATTTCAGGGGTGAGTTAGCAGGTTATTGGGGTAGTAAGTCCTGATTTTTTTGGAGGTTGCAGTGACCACTACGCCATTCAAAATAGGCAGGCTTTGGCATAAGCAGTTAGGCCCCGTAGGATGATTTTAGCTAAAATGTGCCCCAAACACTCAAACCGGCTTGTATCTTGCAATGGAAAATATGGGAAACATGACTTAGACAGCAAATGATACACTGTATGCCATGTTTCCAAATTTTTATGCACAGTGGTTACAGCATGAAGCGAATGCATGTGAATATACAAAGGTGCATTGCATTAAACAAGTCCAATGAGCGTGAAAAAAATGGCCGGCCTGCCTGCTTTCATCCATCATTTGTTCTAAATTTATAATTAATCAATGAGCTGAGGTGGAGTCTTAGCCAGTGGTACCATCAGGGGTGTGTAATGCACTTTAGGGTAGACAGCCAATCAGCTGCCAGATTCAATCTGTCAATCAAACACAGCAGCCAATCAGAGAGCTGGCCATTGATCAGCAGGCCCTTTATGACATCACAGACAGACCCACGGAACTCTCTGTGCTTGTCTGCTGGCTGGCTGTCAGTTGGGTGGGTGGGCGGCAGAGGGGGAGGATGTACGTCTCGTTTCTCCTGAAAATTGCGGTTTTTCGGCGTTTCCGGAAAAAGTCGCGGTCCGACGCGCAAAAGTGGGGTATCGTAGAAATCGCCTTTTAAAGACGCACCTTTCTGGCCCCACAAAAATGGGCATTTCAAATTAGAAACAAGTCAAATGAACAAAATAGTGTGAATAAGTAAGTATTTCAGGGGTGAGTTAGCAGGTTATTGGGGTAGTAAGTCCTGATTTTTTTGGAGGTTGCATTGACCACTACGCCATTCAAAATAGGCAGGCTTTGGCATAAGCAGTTAGGCCCCGTAGGATGATTTTAGCTAAAATGTGCCCCAAACACTCGAACCGGCTTGTATCTTGCAATGGAAAATATGGGAAACATGACTTAGACAGCAAATGATACACTGTATGCCATGTTTCCAAATTTTTATGCACAGTGGTTACAGCATGAAGCGAATGCATGTGAATATACAAAGGTGCATTGCATTAAACAAGTCCAATGAGCGTGAAAAAAATGGCCGGCCTGCCTGCTTTCATCCATCATTTGTTCTAAGCTTATAATTAATCAATGAGCTGAGGTGGAGTCTTAGCCAGTGGTACCATCAGGGGTGTGTAATGCACTTTAGGGTAGACAGCCAATCAGCTGCCAGATTCAATCTGTCAATCAAACACAGCAGCCAATCAGAGAGCTGGCCATTGATCAGCAGGCCCTTTATGACATCACAGACAGACCCACGGAACTCTCTGTGCTTGTCTGCTGGCTGGCTGTCAGTTGGGTGGGTGGGCGGCAGAGGGGGAGGATGTACGTCTCGTTTCTCCTGAAAATTGCGGTTTTTCAGCGTTTCCGGAAAAAGTCGCGGTCCGACGCGCAAAAGTGGGGTATCGTAGAAATCGCCTTTTAAAGACGCACCTTTCTGGCCCCACAAAAATGGTCATTTCAAATTAGAAACAAGTCAAATGAACAAAATAGTGTGAATAAGTAAGTATTTCAGGGGTGAGTTAGCAGGTTATTGGGGTAGTAAGTCCTGATTTTTTTTGGAGGTTGCAGTGACCACTACGCCATTCAAAATAGGCAGGCTTTAGCATAAGCAGTTAGGCCCCGTAGGATGATTTTAGCTAAAATGTGCCCCAAACACTCAAACCGGCTTGTATCTTGCAATGGAAAATATGGGAAACATGACTTAGACAGCAAATGATACACTGTATGCCATGTTTCCAAATTTTTATGCACAGTGGTTACAGCATGAAGTGAATGCATGTGAATATACACAGGTGCATTGCATTAATTAAGTCCAATGAGCGTGAAAAAAATGGCCGGCCTGCCTGCTTTCATCCATCATTTGTTCTAAATTTATAATTAATCAATGAGCTGAGGTGGAGTCTTAGCCAGTGGTACCATCAGGGGTGTGTAATGCACTTTAGGGTAGACAGCCAATCAGCTGCCAGATTCAATCTGTCAATCAAACACAGCAGCCAATCAGAGAGCTGGCCATTGATCAGCAGGCCCTTTATGACATCACAGACAGACCCACGGAACTCTCTGTGCTTGTCTGCTGGCTGGCTGTCAGTTGGGTGGGTGGGCGGCAGAGGGGGAGGATGTACGTCTCGTTTCTCCTGAAAATTGCGGTTTTTCGGCGTTTCCGGAAAAAGTCGCGGTCCGACGCGCAAAAGTGGGGTATCGTAGAAATCGCCTTTTAAAGACGCACCTTTCTGGCCCCACAAAAATGGGCATTTCAAATTAGAAACAAGTCAAATGAACAAAATAGTGTGAATAAGTAAGTATTTCAGGGGTGAGTTAGCAGGTTATTGGGGTAGTAAGTCCTGATTTTTTTGGAGGTTGCATTGACCACTACGCCATTCAAAATAGGCAGGCTTTGGCATAAGCAGTTAGGCCCCGTAGGATGATTTTAGCTAAAATGTGCCCCAAACACTCGAACCGGCTTGTATCTTGCAATGGAAAATATGGGAAACATGACTTAGACAGCAAATGATACACTGTATGCCATGTTTCCAAATTTTTATGCACAGTGGTTACAGCATGAAGCGAATGCATGTGAATATACAAAGGTGCATTGCATTAAACAAGTCCAATGAGCGTGAAAAAAATGGCCGGCCTGCCTGCTTTCATCCATCATTTGTTCTAAATTTATAATTAATCAATGAGCTGAGGTGGAGTCTTAGCCAGTGGTACCATCAGGGGTGTGTAATGCACTTTAGGGTAGACAGCCGAACAGCTGCCAGATTCAATCTGTCAATCAAACACAGCAGCCAATCAGAGAGCTGGCCATTGATCAGCAGGCCCTTTATGACATCACAGACAGACCCACGGAACTCTCTGTGCTTGTCTGCTGGCTGGCTGTCAGTTGGGTGGGTGGGCGGCAGAGGGGGAGGATGTACGTCTCGTTTCTCCTGAAAATTGCGGTTTTTCAGCGTTTCCGGAAAAAGTCGCGTTCCGACGCGCAAAAGTGGGGTATCGTAAAAAAATCGCCTATTAAAGACGCACCTTTCTGGCCCCACAAAAATGGGCATTTCAAATTAGAAACAAGTCAAATGAACAAAATAGTGTGAATAAGTAAGTATTTCAGGGGTGAGTTAGCAGGTTATTGGGGTAGTAAGTCCTGATTTTTTTGGAGGTTGCAGTGACCACTACGCCATTCAAAATAGGCAGGCTTTAGCATAAGCATTTAGGCCCCGTAGGATGATTTTAGCTAAAATGTGCCCCAAACACTCAAACCGGCTTGTATCTTGCAATGGAAAATATGGGAAACATGACTTAGACAGCAAATGATACACTGTATGCCATGTTTCCAAATTTTTATGCACAGTGGTTACAGCATGAAGCGAATGCATGTGAATATACACAGGTGCATTGCATTAATTAAGTCCAATGAGCGTGAAAAAAATGTCCAGCCTGCCTGCTTTCATCCATCATTTGTTCTAAATTTATAATTAATCAATGAGCTGAGGTGGAGTCTTAGCCAGTGGTACCATCAGGGGTGTGTAATGCACTTTAGGGTAGACAGCCAATCAGCTGCCAGATTCAATCTGTCAATCAAACACAGCAGCCATTTAGAGAGCTGGCCATTGATCAGCAGGCCCTTTATGACATCACAGACAGACCCACGGAACTCTCTGTGCTTGTCTGCTGGCTGGCTGTCAGTTGGGTGGGTGGGCGGCAGAGGGGGAGGATGTACGTCTCGTTTCTCCTGAAAATTGCGGTTTTTCGGCGTTTCCGGAAAAAGTCGCGGTCCGACGCGCAAAAGTGGGGTATCGTAGAAAACGCCTTTTAAAGACGCACCTTTCTGGCCCCACAAAAATGGGCATTTCAAATTAGAAACAAGTCAAATGAACAAAATAGTGTGAATAAGTAAGTATTTCAGGGGTGAGTTAGCAGGTTATTGGGGTAGTAAGTCCTGATTTTTTTTGGAGGTTGCAGTGACCACTACGCCATTCAAAATAGGCAGGCTTTAGCATAAGCAGTTAGGCCCCGTAGGATGATTTTAGCTAAAATGTGCCCCGCCCAAACACTCAAACCGGCTTGTATCTTGCAATGGAAAATATGGGAAACATGACTTAGACAGCAAATGATACACTGTATGCCATGTTTCCAAATTTTTATGCACAGTGGTTACAGCATGAAGCGAATGCATGTGAATATACAAAGGTGCATTGCATTAAACAAGTCCAATGAGCTTGAAAAAAATGGCCGGCCTGCCTGCTTTCATCCATCATTTGTTCTAAATTTATAATTAATCAATGAGCTGAGGTGGAGTCTTAGCCAGTGGTACCATCAGGGGTGTGTAATGCACTTTAGGGTAGACAGCCAATCAGCTGCCAGATTCAATCTGTCAATCAAACACAGCAGCCAATCAGAGAGCTGGCCATTGATCAACAGGCCCTTTATGACATCACAGACAGACCCACGGAACTCTCTGTGCTTGTCTGCTGGCTGGCTGTCAGTTGGGTGGGCGGCAGAGGGGGAGGATGTACGTCTCGTTTCTCCTGAAAATTGCGGTTTTTCGGCGTTTCCGGAAAAAGTCGCGGTCCGACGCGCAAAAGTGGGGTATCGTAGAAATCGCCTTTTAAAGACGCACCTTTCTGGCCCCACAAAAATGGGCATTTCAAATTAGAAACAAGTCAAATGAACAAAATAGTGTTAATAAGTAAGTATTTCAGGGGTGAGTTAGCAGGTTATTGGGGTAGTAAGTCCTGATTTTTTTGGAGGTTGCAGTGACCACTACGCCATTCAAAATAGGCAGGCTTTAGCATAAGCAGTTAGGCCCCGTAGGATGATTTTAGCTAAAATGTGCCCCAAACACTCAAACCGGCTTGTATCTTGCAATGGAAAATATGGGAAACATGACTTAGACAGCAAATGATACACTGTTTGCCATGTTTCCAAATTTTTATGCACAGTGGTTACAGCATGAAGCGAATGCATGTGAATATACAAAGGTGCATTGCATTAAACAAGTCCAATGAGCGTGAAAAAAATGGCCGGCCTGCCTGCTTTCATCCATCATTTGTTCTAAATTTATAATTAATCAATGAGCTGAGGTGGAGTCTTAGATAGTGGTACCATCAGGGGTGTGTAATGCACTTTAGGGTAGACAGCCAATCAGCTGCCAGATTAAATCTGTCAATCAAACACAGCAGCCAATCAGAGAGCTGGCCATTGATCAGCAGGCCCATTATGACATCACAGACAGACCCACAGAATTCTCTGTGCTTGTCTGCTGGCTGGCTGTCAGTTGGGTGGGTGGGCGGCAGAGGGGGAGGATGTACGTCTCGTTTCTCCTGAAAATTGCGGTTTTTCGGCGTTTCCGGAAAAAGTCGCGGTCCGACGCGCAAAAGTGGGGTATCGTAGAAAACGCCTTTTAAAGACGCACCTTTCTGGCCCCACAAAAATGGGCATTTCAAATTAGAAACAAGTCAAATGAACAAAATAGTGTGAATAAGTAAGTATTTCAGGGGTGAGTTAGCAGGTTATTGGGGTAGTAAGTCCTGATTTTTTTTGGAGGTTGCAGTGACCACTACGCCATTCAAAATAGGCAGGCTTTAGCATAAGCAGTTAGGCCCCGTAGGATGATTTTAGCTAAAATGTGCCCCGCCCAAACACTCAAACCGGCTTGTATCTTGCAATGGAAAATATGGGAAACATGACTTAGACAGCAAATGATACACTGTATGCCATGTTTCCAAATTTTTATGCACAGTGGTTACAGCATGAAGCGAATGCATGTGAATATACAAAGGTGCATTGCATTAAACAAGTCCAATGAGCTTGAAAAAAATGGCCGGCCTGCCTGCTTTCATCCATCATTTGTTCTAAATTTATAATTAATCAATGAGCTGAGGTGGAGTCTTAGCCAGTGGTACCATCAGGGGTGTGTAATGCACTTTAGGGTAGACAGCCAATCAGCTGCCAGATTCAATCTGTCAATCAAACACAGCAGCCAATCAGAGAGCTGGCCATTGATCAGCAGGCCCTTTATGACATCACAGACAGACCCACGGAACTCTCTGTGCTTGTCTGCTGGCTGGCTGTCAGTTGGGTGGGTGGGCGGCAGAGGGGGAGGATGTACGTCTCGTTTCTCCTGAAAATTGCGGTTTTTCGGCGTTTCCGGAAAAAGTCGCGGTCCGACGCGCAAAAGTGGGGTATCGTAGAAATCGCCTTTTAAAGACGCACCTTTCTGGCCCCACAAAAATGGGCATTTCAAATTAGAAACAAGTCAAATGAACAAAATAGTGTGAATAAGTAAGTATTTCAGGGGTGAGTTAGCAGGTTATTGGGGTAGTAAGTCCTGATTTTTTTGGAGGTTGCAGTGACCACTACGCCATTCAAAATAGGCAGGCTTTAGCATAAGCATTTAGGCCCCGTAGGATGATTTTAGCTAAAATGTGCCCCAAACACTCAAACCGGCTTGTATCTTGCAATGGAAAATATGGGAAACATGACTTAGACAGCAAATGATACACTGTATGCCATGTTTCCAAATTTTTATGCACAGTGGTTACAGCATGAAGCGAATGCATGTGAATATACACAGGTGCATTGCATTAATTAAGTCCAATGAGCGTGAAAAAAATGTCCGGCCTGCCTGCTTTCATCCATCATTTGTTCTAAATTTATAATTAATCAATGAGCTGAGGTGGAGTCTTAGCCAGTGGTACCATCAGGGGTGTGTAATGCACTTTAGGGTAGACAGCCAATCAGCTGCCAGATTCAATCTGTCAATCAAACACAGCAGCCAATCAGAGAGCTGGCCATTGATCAACAGGCCCTTTATGACATCACAGACAGACCCACGGAACTCTCTGTGCTTGTCTGCTGGCTGGCTGTCAGTTGGGTGGGCGGCAGAGGGGGAGGATGTACGTCTCGTTTCTCCTGAAAATTGCGGTTTTTCGGCGTTTCCGGAAAAAGTCGCGGTCCGACGCGCAAAAGTGGGGTATCGTAGAAATCGCCTTTTAAAGACGCACCTTTCTGGCCCCACAAAAATGGGCATTTCAAATTAGAAACAAGTCAAATGAACAAAATAGTGTTAATAAGTATTTCAGGGGTGAGTTAGCAGGTTATTGGGGTAGTAAGTCCTGATTTTTTTGGAGGTTGCAGTGACCACTACGCCATTCAAAATAGGCAGGCTTTAGCATAAGCAGTTAGGCCCCGTAGGATGATTTTAGCTAAAATGTGCCCCAAACACTCAAACCGGCTTGTATCTTGCAATGGAAAATATGGGAAACATGACTTAGACAGCAAATGATACACTGTTTGCCATGTTTCCAAATTTTTATGCACAGTGGTTACAGCATGAAGCGAATGCATGTGAATATACAAAGGTGCATTGCATTAAACAAGTCCAATGAGCGTGAAAAAAATGGCCGGCCTGCCTGCTTTCATCCATCATTTGTTCTAAATTTATAATTAATCAATGAGCTGAGGTGGAGTCTTAGATAGTGGTACCATCAGGGGTGTGTAATGCACTTTAGGGTAGACAGCCAATCAGCTGCCAGATTAAATCTGTCAATCAAACACAGCAGCCAATCAGAGAGCTGGCCATTGATCAGCAGGCCCATTATGACATCACAGACAGACCCACAGAATTCTCTGTGCTTGTCTGCTGGCTGGCTGTCAGTTGGGTGGGTGGGCGGCAGAGGGGGAGGATGTACGTCTCGTTTCTCCTGAAAATTGCGGTTTTTCGGCGTTTCCGGAAAAAGTCGCGGTCCGACGCGCAAAAGTGGGGTATCGTAGAAAACGCCTTTTAAAGACGCACCTTTCTGGCCCCACAAAAATGGGCATTTCAAATTAGAAACAAGTCAAATGAACAAAATAGTGTGAATAAGTAAGTATTTCAGGGGTGAGTTAGCAGGTTATTGGGGTAGTAAGTCCTGATTTTTTTTGGAGGTTGCAGTGACCACTACGCCATTCAAAATAGGCAGGCTTTAGCATAAGCAGTTAGGCCCCGTAGGATGATTTTAGCTAAAATGTGCCCCGCCCAAACACTCAAACCGGCTTGTATCTTGCAATGGAAAATATGGGAAACATGACTTAGACAGCAAATGATACACTGTATGCCATGTTTCCAAATTTTTATGCACAGTGGTTACAGCATGAAGCGAATGCATGTGAATATACAAAGGTGCATTGCATTAAACAAGTCCAATGAGCTTGAAAAAAATGGCCGGCCTGCCTGCTTTCATCCATCATTTGTTCTAAATTTATAATTAATCAATGAGCTGAGGTGGAGTCTTAGCCAGTGGTACCATCAGGGGTGTGTAATGCACTTTAGGGTAGACAGCCAATCAGCTGCCAGATTCAATCTGTCAATCAAACACAGCAGCCAATCAGAGAGCTGGCCATTGATCAACAGGCCCTTTATGACATCACAGACAGACCCACGGAACTCTCTGTGCTTGTCTGCTGGCTGGCTGTCAGTTGGGTGGGCGGCAGAGGGGGAGGATGTACGTCTCGTTTCTCCTGAAAATTGCGGTTTTTCGGCGTTTCCGGAAAAAGTCGCGGTCCGACGCGCAAAAGTGGGGTATCGTAGAAATCGCCTTTTAAAGACGCACCTTTCTGGCCCCACAAAAATTGGCATTTCAAATTAGAAACAAGTCAAATGAACAAAATAGTGTGAATAAGTAAGTATTTCAGGGGTGAGTTAGCAGGTTATTGGGGTAGTAAGTCCTGATTTTTTTGGAGGTTGCAGTGACCACTACGCCATTCAAAATAGGCAGGCTTTAGCATAAGCAGTTAGGCCCCGTAGGATGATTTTAGCTAAAATGTGCCCCAAACACTCAAACCGGCTTGTATCTTGCAATGGAAAATATGGGAAACATGACTTAGACAGCAAATGATACACTGTTTGCCATGTTTCCAAATTTTTATGCACAGTGGTTACAGCATGAAGCGAATGCATGTGAATATACAAAGGTGCATTGCATTAAACAAGTCCAATGAGCGTGAAAAAAATGGCCGGCCTGCCTGCTTTCATCCATCATTTGTTCTAAATTTATAATTAATCAATGAGCTGAGGTGGAGTCTTAGCCAGTGGTACCATCAGGGGTGTGTAATGCACTTTAGGGTAGACAGCCAATCAGCTGCCAGATTCAATCTGTCAATCAAACACAGCAGCCAATCAGAGAGCTGGCCATTGATCAGCAGGCCCTTTATGACATCACAGACAGACCCACGGAACTCTCTGTGCTTGTCTGCTGGCTGGCTGTCAGTTGGGTGGGTGGGCGGCAGAGGGGGAGGATGTACGTCTCGTTTCTCCTGAAAATTGCGGTTTTTCGGCGTTTCCGGAAAAAGTCGCGGTCCGACGCGCAAAAGTGGGGTATCGTAGAAATCGCCTTTTAAAGACGCACCTTTCTGGCCCCACAAAAATGGGCATTTTAAATTAGAAACAAGTCAAATGAACAAAATAGTGTGAATAAGTAAGTATTTCAGGGGTGAGTTAGCAGGTTATTGGGGTAGTAAGTCCTGATTTTTTTGGAGGTTGCAGTGACCACTACGCCATTCAAAATAGGCAGGCTTTAGCATAAGCAGTTAGGCCCCGTAGGATGATTTTAGCTAAAATGTGCCCCAAACACTCAAACCGGCTTGTATCTTGCAATGGAAAATATGGGAAACATGACTTAGACAGCAAATGATACACTGTTTGCCATGTTTCCAAATTTTTATGCACAGTGGTTACAGCATGAAGCGAATGCATGTGAATATACAAAGGTGCATTGCATTAAACAAGTCCAATGAGCGTGAAAAAAATGGCCGGCCTGCCTGCTTTCATCCATCATTTGTTCTAAATTTATAATTAATCAATGAGCTGAGGTGGAGTCTTAGCCAGTGGTACCATCAGGGGTGTGTAATGCACTTTAGGGTAGACAGCCAATCAGCTGCCAGATTCAATCTGTCAATCAAACACAGCAGCCAATCAGAGAGCTGGCCATTGATCAGCAGGCCCTTTATGACATCACAGACAGACCCACGGAACTCTCTGTGCTTGTCTGCTGGCTGGCTGTCAGTTGGGTGGGTGGGCGGCAGAGGGGGAGGATGTACGTCTCGTTTCTCCTGAAAATTGCGGTTTTTCGGCGTTTCCGGAAAAAGTCGCGGTCCGACGCGCAAAAGTGGGGTATCGTAGAAATCGCCTTTTAAAGACGCACCTTTCTGGCCCCACAAAAATGGGCATTTTAAATTAGAAACAAGTCAAATGAACAAAATAGTGTGAATAAGTAAGTATTTCAGGGGTGAGTTAGCAGGTTATTGGGGTAGTAAGTCCTGATTTTTTTGGAGGTTGCAGTGACCACTACGCCATTCAAAATAGGCAGGCTTTAGCATAAGCAGTTAGGCCCCGTAGGATGATTTTAGCTAAAATGTGCCCCAAACACTCAAACCGGCTTGTATCGTGCAAATGAAAATATGGGAAACATGACTTAGACAGCAAATGATACACTGTATGCCATGTTTCCAAATTTTTATGCACAGTGGTTACAGCATGAAGCGAATGCATGTGAATATACAAAGGTGCATTGCATTAAACAAGTCCAATGAGCGTGAAAAAAATGGCCGGCCTGCCTGCTTTCATCCATCATTTGTTCTAAATTTATAATTAATCAATGAGCTGAGGTGGAGTCTTAGATAGTGGTACCATCAGGGGTGTGTAATGCACTTTAGGGTAGACAGCCAATCAGCTGCCAGATTCAATCTGTCAATCAAACACAGCAGCCAATCAGAGAGCTGGCCATTGATCAGCAGGCCCATTATGACATCACAGACAGACCCACAGAATTCTCTGTGCTTGTCTGCTGGCTGGCTGTCAGTTGGGTGGGTGGGCGGCAGAGGGGGAGGATGTACGTCTCGTTTCTCCTGAAAATTGCGGTTTTTCGGCGTTTCCGGAAAAAGTCGCGGTCCGACGCGCAAAAGTGGGGTATCGTAGAAATCGCCTTTTAAAGACGCACCTTTCTGGCCCCACAAAAATGGTCATTTCAAATTAGAAACAAGTCAAATGAACAAAATAGTGTGAATAAGTAAGTATTTCAGGGGTGAGTTAGCAGGTTATTGGGGTAGTAAGTCCTGATTTTTTTTGGAGGTTGCAGTGACCACTACGCCATTCAAAATAGGCAGGCTTTAGCATAAGCAGTTAGGCCCCGTAGGATGATTTTAGCTAAAATGTGCCCCAAACACTCAAACCGGCTTGTATCTTGCAATGGAAAATATGGGAAACATGACTTAGACAGCAAATGATACACTGTATGCCATGTTTCCAAATTTTTATGCACAGTGGTTACAGCATGAAGCGAATGCATGTGAATATACAAAGGTGCATTGCATTAAACAAGTCCAATGAGCGTGAAAAAAATGGCCGGCCTGCCTGCTTTCATCCATCATTTGTTCTAAATTTATAATTAATCAATAAGCTGAGGTGGAGTCTTAGCCAGTGGTACCATCAGGGGTGTGTAATGCACTTTAGGGTAGACAGCCAATCAGCTGCCAGATTCAATCTGTCAATCAAACACAGCAGCCAATCAGAGAGCTGGCCATTGATCAGCAGGCCCTTTATGACATCACAGACAGACCCACGGAACTCTCTGTGCTTGTCTGCTGGCTGGCTGTCAGTTGGGTGGGTGGGCGGCAGAGGGGGAGGATGTACGTCTCGTTTCTCCTGAAAATTGCGGTTTTTCGGCGTTTCCGGAAAAAGTCGCGGTCCGACGCGCAAAAGTGGGGTATCGTAGAAAACGCCTTTTAAAGACGCACCTTTCTGGCCCCACAAAAATGGGCATTTCAAATTAGAAACAAGTCAAATGAACAAAATAGTGTGAATAAGTAAGTATTTCAGGGGTGAGTTAGCAGGTTATTGGGGTAGTAAGTCCTGATTTTTTTTGGAGGTTGCAGTGACCACTACGCCATTCAAAATAGGCAGGCTTTAGCATAAGCAGTTAGGCCCCGTAGGATGATTTTAGCTAAAATGTGCCCCAAACACTCAAACCGGCTTGTATCTTGCAATGGAAAATATGGGAAACATGACTTAGACAGCAAATGATACACTGTATGCCATGTTTCCAAATTTTTATGCACAGTGGTTACAGCATGAAGCGAATGCATGTTAATATACAAAGGTGCATTGCATTAAACAAGTCCAATGAGCGTTAAAAAAATGGCCGGCCTGCCTTCATCCATCATTTGTTCTAAATTTATAATTAATCAATGAGCTGAGGTGGAGTCTTAGCCAGTGGTACCATCAGGGGTGTGTAATGCACTTTAGGGTAGACAGCCAATCAGCTGCCAGATTCAATCTGTCAATCAAACACAGCAGCCAATCAGAGAGCTGGCTATTGATCAGCAGGCCCTTTATGACATCACAGACAGACCCACGGAACTCTCTGTGCTTGTCTGCTGGCTGGCTGTCAGTTGGGTGGGTGGGCGGCAGAGGGGGAGGATGTACGTCTCGTTTCTCCTGAAAATTGCGGTTTTTCGGCGTTTCCGGAAAAAGTCGCGGTCCGACGCGCAAAAGTGGGGTATCGTAGAAATCGCCTTTTAAAGACGCACCTTTCTGGCCCCACAAAAATGGGCATTTCAAATTAGAAACAAGTCAAATGAACAAAATAGTGTGAATAAGTAAGTATTTCAGGGGTGAGTTAGCAGGTTATTGGGGTAGTAAGTCCTGATTTTTTTGGAGGTTGCAGTGACCACTACACCATTCAAAATAGGCAGGCTTTAGCATAAGCAGTTAGGCCCCGTAGGATGATTTTAGCTAAAATGTGCCCCAAACACTCAAACCGGCTTGTATCTTGCAAAGAAAAATATGGGAAACATGACTTAGACAGCAAATGATACACTGTATGCCATGTTTCCAAATTTTTATGCACAGTGATTACAGCATGAAGCGAATGCATGTGAATATTCAAAGGTGCATTGCATTAAACAAGTCCAATGAGCGTGAAAAAAATGGCCGGCCTGCCTGCTTTCATCCATCATTTGTTCTAAATTTATAATTAATCAATGAGCTGAGGTGGAGTCTTAGCCAGTGGTACCATCAGGGTTGTGTAATGCACTTTATGGTAGACAGCCAATCAGCTGCCAGATTCAATCTGTCAATCAAACACAGCAGCCAATCAGAGAGCTGGCCATTGATCAGCAGGCCCTTTATGACATCACAGACAGACCCACGGAACTCTCTGTGCTTGTCTGCTGGCTGGCTGTCAGTTGGGTGGGTGGGCGGCAGAGGGGGAGGATGTACGTCTCGTTTCTCCTGAAAATTGCGGTTTTTCTGCGTTTCCGGAAAAAGTCGCGGTCCGACGCGCAAAAGTGGGGTATCGTAGAAATCGCCTTTTAAAGACGCACCTTTCTGGCCCCACAAAAATGGGCATTTCAAATTAGAAACAAGTCAAATGAACAAAATAGTGTGAATAAGTAAGTATTTCAGGGGTGACTTAGCAGGTTATTGGGGTAGTAAGTCCTGACTTTTTTGGAGGTTGCAGTGACCACTACGCCATTCAAAATAGGCAGGCTTTAGCATAAGCATTTAGGCCCCGTAGGATGATTTTAGCTAAAATGTGCCCCAAACACTCAAACCGGCTTGTATCTTGCAAAGGAAAATATGGGAAACATGACTTAGACAGCAAATGATACACTGTATGCCATGTTTCCAAATTTTTATGCACAGTGGTTACAGCATGAAGCGAATGCATGTGAATATACAAAGGTGCATTGCATTAAACAAGTCCAATGAGCGTGAAAAAAATGGCCGGCCTGCCTGCTTTCATCCATCATTTGTTCTAAATTTACAATTAATCAATGAGCTGAGGTGGAGTCTTAGCCAGTGGTACCATCAGGGGTGTGTAATGCACTTTATGGTAGACAGCCAATCAGCTGCCAGATTCAATCTGTCAATCAAACACAGCAGCCAATCAGAGAGCTGGCCATTGATCAGCAGGCCCTTTATGACATCACAGACAGACCCACGGAACTCTCTGTGCTTGTCTGCTGGCTGGCTGTCAGTTGGGTGGGTGGGCGGCAGAGGGGGAGGATGTACGTCTCGTTTCTCCTGAAAATTGTGATTTTTCGGCATTTCCGGAAAAAGTCGCGGTCCGACGCGCAAAAGTGGGGTATCGTAGAAATCGCCTTTTAAAGACGCACCTTTCTGGCCCCACAAAAATGGGCATTTCAAATTAGAAACAAGTCAAATGAACAAAATTGTGTGAATAAGTAAGTATTTCAGGGGTGAGTTAGCAGGTTATTGGGGTAGTAAGTCCTGATTTTTTTGGAGGTTGCAGTGACCACTACGCCATTCAAAATAGGCCGGCTTTAGCATAAGCAGTTAGGCCCCGTAGGATGATTTTAGCTAAAATGTGCCCCAAACACTCAAACCGGCTTGTATCTTGCAATGGAAAATATGGGAAACATGACTTAGACAGCAAATGATACCCTGTATGCCATGTTTCCAAATTTTTATGCACAGTGGTTACAGCATGAAGCGAATGCATGTGAATATACAAAGGTGCATTGCATTAAACAAGTCCAATGAGCGTGAAAAAAATGGCCGGCCTGCCTGCTTTCATCCATCATTTGTTCTAAATTTATAATTAATCAATGAGCTGAGGTGGAGTCTTAGCCAGTGGTACCATCAGGGGTGTGTAATGCACTTTAGGGTAGACAGCCAATCAGCTGCCAGATTCAATCTGTCAATCAAACACAGCAGCCAATCAGAGAGCTGGCCATTGATCAGCAGGCCCTTTATGACATCACAGACAGACCCACGGAACTCTCTGTGCTTGTCTGCTGGCTGGCTGTCAGTTGGGTGGGTGGGCGGCAGAGGGGGAGGATGTACGTCTCGTTTCTCCTGAAAATTGCGGTTTTTCGGCGTTTCCGGAAAAAGTCGCGGTCCGACGCGCAAAAGTGGGGTATCGTAGAAATCGCCTTTTAAAGACGCACCTTTCTGGCCCCACAAAAATGGGCATTTCAAATTAGAAACAAGTCAAATGAACAAAATAGTGTGAATAAGTAAGTATTTCAGGGGTGAGTTAGCAGGTTATTGGGGTAGTAAGTCCTGATTTTTTTGGAGGTTGCAGTGACCACTACGCCATTCAAAATAGGCAGGCTTTAGCATAAGCAGTTAGGCCCCGTAGGATGATTTTAGCTAAAATGTGCCCCAAACACTCAAACCGGCTTGTATCTTGCAATGGAAAATATGGGAAACATGACTTAGACAGCAAATGATACACTGTATGCCATGTTTCCAAATTTTTATGCACAGTGGTTACAGCATGAAGCGAATGCATGTGAATATACAAAGGTGCATTGCATTAAACAAGTCCAATGAGCGTGAAAAAAATGGCCGGCCTGCCTGCTTTCATCCATCATTTGTTCTAAATTTATAATTAATCAATGAGCTGAGGTGGAGTCTTAGCCAGTGGTACCATCAGGGGTGTGTAATGCACTTTAGGGTAGACAGCCAATCAGCTGCCAGATTCAATCTGTCAATCAAACACAGCAGCCAATCAGAGAGCTGGCCATTGATCAGCAGGCCCTTTATGACATCACAGACAGACCCACGGAACTCTCTGTGCTTGTCTGCTGGCTGGCTGTCAGTTGGGTGGGTGGGCGGCAGAGGGGGAGGATGTACGTCTCGTTTCTCCTGAAAATTGCGGTTTTTCGGCGTTTCCGGAAAAAGTCGCGGTCCGACGCGCAAAAGTGGGGTATCGTAGAAATCGCCTTTTAAAGACGCACCTTTCTGGCCCCACGAAAATGGGCATTTCAAATTAGAAACAAGTCAAATGAACAAAATTGTGTGAATAAGTAAGTATTTCAGGGGTGAGTTAGCAGGTTATTGGGGTAGTAAGTCCTGATTTTTTTGGAGGTTGCAGTGACCACTACGCCATTCAAAATAGGCCGGCTTTAGCATAAGCAGTTAGGCCCCGTAGGATGATTTTAGCTAAAATGTGCCCCAAATATGCAAACCGGCTTGTATCTTGCAATGGAAAATATGGGAAACATGACTTAGACAGCAAATGATACACTGTATGCCATGTTTCCAAATTTTTATGCACAGTGGTTCCAGCATGAAGCGAATGCATGTGAATATTCAAAGGTGCATTGCATTAAACAAGTCCAATGAGCGTGAAAAAAATGGCCGGCCTGCCTGCTTTCATCCATCATTTGTTCTAAATTTATAATTAATCAATGAGCTGAGGTGGAGTCTTAGCCAGTGGTACCATCAGGGGTGTGTAATGCACTTTAGGGTAGACAGCCAATCAGCTGCCAGATTCAATCTGTCAATCAAACACAGCAGCCAATCAGAGAGCTGGCCATTGATCAGCAGGCCCTTTATGACATCACAGACAGACCCACGGAACTCTCTGTGCTTGTCTGCTGGCTGGCTGTCAGTTGGGTGGGTGGGTGGGCGGCAGAGGGGGAGGATGTACGTCTCGTTTCTCCTGAAAATTGCGGTTTTTCGGCGTTTCCGGAAAAAGTCGCGGTCCGACGCGCAAAAGTGGGGTATCGTAGAAATCGCCTTTTAAAGACGCACCTTTCTGGCCCCACAAAAATGGGCATTTCAAATTAGAAACAAGTCAAATGAACAAAATAGTGTGAATAAGTAAGTATTTCAGGGGTGAGTTAGCAGGTTATTGGGGTAGTAAGTCCTGATTTTTTTGGAGGTTGCAGTCACCACTACGCCATTCAAAATAGGCAGGCTTTAGCATAAGCAGTTAGGCCCCCTAGGATGATTTTAGCTAAAATGTGCCCCAAACACTCAAACCGGCTTGTATCTTGCAATGGAAAATATGGGAAACATGACTTAGACAGCAAATGATACACTGTATGCCATGTTTCCAAATTTTTATGCACAGTGGTTACAGCATGAAGCGAATGCATGTGAATATACACAGGTGCATTGCATTAAACAAGTCCAATGAGCGTGAAAAAAATGGCCGGCCTGCCTGCTTTCATCCATCATTTGTTCTAAATTTATAATTAATCAATGAGCTGATGTGGAGTCTTAGCCAGTGGTACCATCAGGGGTGTGTAATGCACTTTAGGGTAGACAGCCAATCAGCTGCCAGATTCAATCTGTCAATCAAACACAGCAGCCAATCAGAGAGCTGGCCATTGATCAGCAGGCCCTTTATGACATCACAGACAGACCCACGGAACTCTCTGTGCTTGTCTGCTGGCTGGCTGTCAGTTGGGTGGGTGGGCGGCAGAGGGGGAGGATGTACGTCTCGTTTCTCCTGAAAATTGCGGTTTTTCTGCGTTTCTGGAAAAAGTCGCGGTCCGACGCGCAAAAGTGGGGTATCGTAGAAATTGCCTTTTAAAGACGCACCTTTCTGGCCCCACGAAAATGGGCATTTCAAATTAGAAACAAGTCAAATGAACAAAATAGTGTGAATAAGTAAGTATTTCAGGGGTGAGTTAGCAGGTTATTGGGGTAGTAAGTCCTGATTTTTTTTGGAGGTTGCAGTGACCACTACGCCATTCAAAATAGGCCGGCTTTAGCATAAGCAGTTAGGCCCCGTAGGATGATTTTAGCTAAAATGTGCCCCAAATACTCAAACCGGCTTGTATCTTGCAATGGAAAATATGGGAAACATGACTTAGACAGCAAATGATACACTGTATGCCATGTTTCCAAATTTTTATGCACAGTGGTTACAGCATGAAGCGAATGCATGTGAATATTCAAAGGTGCATTGCATTAAACAAGTCCAATGAGCGTGAAAAAAATGGCCGGCCTGCCTGCTTTCATCCATCATTTGTTCTAAATTTATAATTAATCAATGAGCTGAGGTGGAGTCTTAGCCAGTGGTACCATCAGGGGTGTGTAATGCACTTTAGGGTAGACAGCCAATCAGCTGCCAGATTCAATCTGTCAATCAAACACAGCAGCCAATCAGAGAGCTGGCCATTGATCAGCAGGCCCTTTATGACATCACAGACAGACCCACGGAACTCTCTGTGCTTGTCTGCTGGCTGGCTGTCAGTTGGGTGGGTGGGCGGCAGAGGGGGAGGATGTACGTCTCGTTTCTCCTGAAAATTGCGGTTTTTCGGCGTTTCCGGAAAAAGTCGCGGTCCGACGCGCAAAAGTGGGGTATCGTAGAAATCGCCTTTTAAAGACGCACCTTTCTGGCCCCACAAAAATGGGCATTTCAAATTAGAAACAAGTCAAATGAACAAAATAGTGTGAATAAGTAAGTATTTCAGGGGTGAGTTAGCAGGTTATTGGGGTAGTAAGTCCTGATTTTTTTGGAGGTTGCAGTGACCACTACGCCATTCAAAATAGGCAGGCTTTAGCATAAGCAGTTAGGCCCCGTAGGATGATTTTAGCTAAAATGTGCCCCAAACACTCAAACCGGCTTGTATCTTGCAATGGAAAATATGGGAAACATGACTTAGACAGCAAATGATACACTGTATGCCATGTTTCCAAATTTTTATGCACAGTGGTTACAGCATAAAGCGAATGCATGTGAATATACAAAGGTGCATTGCATTAAACAAGTCCAATGAGCGTGAAAAAAATGGCCGGCCTGCCTGCTTTCATCCATCATTTGTTCTAAATTTATAATTAATCAATGAGCTGAGGTGGAGTCTTAGATAGTGGTACCATCAGGGGTGTGTAATGCACTTTAGGGTAGACAGCCAATCAGCTGCCAGATTCAATCTGTAAATCAAACACAGCAGCCAATCAGAGAGCTGGCCATTGATCAGCAGGCCCATTATGACATCACAGACAGACCCACAGAATTCTCTGTGCTTGTCTGCTGGCTGGCTGTCAGTTGGGTGGGTGGGCGGCAGAGGGGGAGGATGTACGTCTCGTTTCTCCTGAAAATTGCGGTTTTTCGGCGTTTCCGGAAAAAGTCGCGGTCCGACGCGCAAAAGTGGGGTATCGTAGAAATCGCCTTTTAAAGACGCACCTTTCTGGCCCCACAAAAATGGGCATTTCAAATTAGAAACAAGTCAAATGAACAAAATAGTGTGAATAAGTAAGTATTTCAGGGGTGAGTTAGCAGGTTATTGGGGTAGTAAGTCCTGATTTTTTTTGGAGGTTGCAGTGACCACTACGTCATTCAAAATAGGCAGGCTTTAGCATAAGCAGTTAGGCCCCGTAGGATGATTTTAGCTAAAATGTGCCCCAAACACTCAAACCGGCTTGTATCTTGCAATGGAAAATATGGGAAACATGACTTAGACAGCAAATGATACACTGTATGCCATGTTTCCAAATTTTTATGCACAGTGGTTACAGCATGAAGCGAATGCATGTGAATATACAAAGGTGCATTGCATTAAACAAGTCCAATGAGCTTGAAAAAAATGGCCGGCCTGCCTGCTTTCATCCATCATTTGTTCTAAATTTATAATTAATCAATGAGCTGAGGTGGAGTCTTAGCCAGTGGTACCATCAGGAATGTGTAATGCACTTTAGGGTAGACAGCCAATCAGCTGCCAGATTCAATCTGTCAATCAAACACAGCAGCCAATCAGAGAGCTGGCCATTGATCAGCAGGCCCTTTATGACATCACAGACAGACCCACGGAACTCTCTGTGCTTGTCTGCTGGCTGGCTGTCAGTTGGGTGGGTGGGCGGCAGAGGGGGAGGATGTACGTCTCGTTTCTCCTGAAAATTGCGGTTTTTCGGCGTTTCCGGAAAAAGTCGCGGTCCGACGCGCAAAAGTGGGGTATCGTAGAAATCGCCTTTTAAAGACGCACCTTTCTGGCCCCACAAAAATGGGCATTTCAAATTAGAAACAAGTCAAATGAACAAAATAGTGTGAATAAGTAAGTATTTCAGGGGTGAGTTAGCAGGTTATTGGGGTAGTAAGTCCTGATTTTTTTGGAGGTTGCAGTGACCACTACGCCATTCAAAATAGGCAGGCTTTAGCATAAGCAGTTAGGCCCCGTAGGATGATTTTAGCTAAAATGTGCCCCAAACACTCAAACCGGCTTGTATCGTGCAAATGAAAATATGGGAAACATGACTTAGACAGCAAATGATACACTGTATGCCATGTTTCCAATTTTTTATGCACAGTGGTTACAGCATGAAGCGAATGCATGTGAATATACAAAGGTGCATTGCATTAAACAAGTCCAATGAGCGTGAAAAAAATGGCCGGCCTGCCTGCTTTCATCCATCATTTGTTCTAAATTTATAATTAATCAATGAGCTGAGGTGGAGTCTTAGATAGTGGTACCATCAGGGGTGTGTAATGCACTTTAGGATAGACAGCCAATCAGCTGCCAGATTCAATCTGTCAATCAAACACAGCAGCCAATCAGAGAGCTGGCCATTGATCAGCAGGCCCATTATGACATCACAGACAGACCCACAGAATTCTCTGTGCTTGTCTGCTGGCTGGCTGTCAGTTGGGTGGGTGGGCGGCAGAGGGGGAGGATGTACGTCTCGTTTCTCCTGAAAATTGCGGTTTTTCGGCGTTTCCGGAAAAAGTCGCGGTCCGACGCGCAAAAGTGGGGTATCGTAGAAATCGCCTTTTAAAGACGCACCTTTCTGGCCCCACAAAAATGGGCATTTCAAATTAGAAACAAGTCAAATGAACAAAATAGTGTGAATAAGTAAGTATATCAGGGGTGAGTTAGCAGGTTATTGGGGTAGTAAGTCCTGATTTTTTTTGGAGGTTGCAGTGACCACTACGCCATTCAAAATAGGCAGGCTTTAGCATAAGCAGTTAGGCCCCGTAGGATGATTTTAGCTAAAATGTGCCCCAAACACTCAAACCGGCTTGTATCTTGCAATGGAAAATATGGGAAACATGACTTAGACAGCAAATGATACACTGTATGCCATGTTTCCAAATTTTTATGCACAGTGGTTACAGCATGAAGCGAATGCATGTGAATATACAAAGGTGCATTGCATTAAACAAGTCCAATGAGCTTGAAAAAAATGGCCGGCCTGCCTGCTTTCATCCATCATTTGTTCTAAATTTATAATTAATCAATGAGCTGAGGTGGAGTCTTAGCCAGTGGTACCATCAGGGGTGTGTAATGCACTTTAGGGTAGACAGTCAATCAGCTGCCAGATTCAATCTGTCAATCAAACACAGCAGCCAATCAGAGAGCTGGCCATTGATCAACAGGCCCTTTATGACATCACAGACAGACCCACGGAACTCTCTGTGCTTGTCTGCTGGCTGGCTGTCAGTTGGGTGGGTGGGCGGCAGAGGGGGAGGATGTACGTCTCGTTTCTCCTGAAAATTGCGTTTTTTTGGCGTTTCCGGAAAAAGTCGCGGTCCGACGCGCAAAAGTGGGTTATCGTAGAAATCGCCTTTTAAAGACGCACCTTTCTGGCCCCACGAAAATGGGCATTTCAAATTAGAAACAAGTCAAATGAACAAAATTGTGTGAATAAGTAAGTATTTCAGGGGTGAGTTAGCAGGTTATTGGGGTAGTAAGTCCTGATTTTTTTGGAAGTTGCAGTGACCACTACGCCATTCAAAATAGGCCGGCTTTAGCATAAGCAGTTAGGCCCCGTAGGATGATTTTAGCTAAAATGTGCCCCAAATACTCAAACCGGCTTGTATCTTGCAATGGAAAATATGGGAAACATGACTTAGACAGCAAATGATACACTGTATGCCATGTTTCCAAATTTTTATGCACAGTGGTTACAGCATGAAGCGAATGCATGTGAATATTCAAAGGTGCATTGCATTAAACAAGTCCAATGAGCGTGAAAAAAATGGCCGGCCTGCCTGCTTTCATCCATCATTTGTTCTAAATTTATAATTAATCAATGAGCTGAGGTGGAGTCTTAGCCAGTGGTACCATCAGGGGTGTGTAATGCACTTTAGGGTAGACAGCCAATCAGCTGCCAGATTCAATCTGTCAATCAAACACAGCAGCCAATCAGAGAGCTGGCCATTGATCAGCAGGCCCTTTATGACATCACAGACAGACCCACGGAACTCTCTGTGCTTGTCTGCTGGCTGGCTGTCAGTTGGGTGGGTGGGCGGCAGAGGGGGAGGATGTACGTCTCGTTTCTCCTGAAAATTGCGGTTTTTCGGCGTTTCCGGAAAAAGTCGCGGTCCGACGCGCAAAAGTGGGGTATCAGAGAAATCGCCTTTTAAAGACGCACCTTTCTGGCCCCACGAAAATGGGCATTTCAAATTAGAAACAAGTCAAATGAACAAAATTGTGTGAATAAGTAAGTATTTCAGGGGTGAGTTAGCAGGTTATTGGGGTAGTAAGTCCTGATTTTTTTTGAAAGTTGCAGTGACCACTACGCCATTCAAAATAGGCAGGCTTTAGCATAAGCAGTTAGGCCCCGTAGGATGATTTTAGCTAAAATGTGCCCCAAACACTCAAACCGGCTTGTATCTTGCAATGGAAAATATGGGAAACATGACTTAGACAGCAAATGATACACTGTATGCCATGTTTCCAAATTTTTATGCACAGTGGTTACAGCATGAAGCGAATGCATGTGAATATTCAAAGGTGCATTGCATTAAACAAGTCCAATGAGCGTGAAAAAAATGGCCGGCCTGCCTGCTTTCATCCATCATTTGTTCTAAATTTATAATTAATCAATGAGCTGAGGTGGAGTCTTAGCCAGTGGTACCATCAGGGGTGTGTAATGCACTTTAGGGTAGACAGCCAATCAGCTGCCAGATTCAATCTGTCAATCAAACACAGCAGCCAATCAGAGAGCTGGCCATTGATCAGCAGGCCCTTTATGACATCACAGACAGACCCACGGAACTCTCTGTGCTTGTCTGCTGGCTGGCTGTCAGTTGGGTGGGTGGGTGGGCGGCAGAGGGGGAGGATGTACGTCTCGTTTCTCCTGAAAATTGCGGTTTTTCGGCGTTTCCGGAAAAAGTCGCGGTCCGACGCGCAAAAGTGGGGTATCGTAGAAATCGCCTTTTAAAGACGCACCTTTCTGGCCCCACAAAAATGGGCATTTCAAATTAGAATCAAGTCAAATGAACAAAATAGTGTGAATAAGTAAGTATTTCAGGGGTGAGTTAGCAGGTTATTGGGGAAGTAAGTCCTGATTTTTTTGGAGGTTGCAGTCACCACTACGCCATTCAAAATAGGCAGGCTTTAGCATAAGCAGTTAGGCCCCCTAGGATGATTTTAGCTAAAATGTGCCCCAAATACTCAAACCGGCTTGTATCTTGCAATGGAAAATATGGGAAACATGACTTAGACAGCAAATGATACACTGTATGCCATGTTTCCAAATTTTTATGCACAGTGGTTACAGCATGAAGTGAATGCATGTGAATATACACAGGTGCATTGCATTAAACAAGTCCAATGAGCGTGAAAAAAATGGCCGGCCTGCCTGCTTTCATCCATCATTTGTTCTAAATTTATAATTAATAAATGAGCTGAGGTGGAATCTTAGCCAGTGGTACCATCAGGGGTGTGTAATGCACTTTAGGGTAGACAGCCAATCAGCTGCCAGATTCAATCTGTCAATCAAACACAGCAGCCAATCAGAGAGCTGGCCATTGATCAGCAGGCCCTTTATGACATCACAGACAGACCCACGGAACTCTCTGTGCTTGTCTGCTGGCTGGCTGTCAGTTGGGTGGGTGGGCGGCAGAGGGGGAGGATGTACGTCTCGTTTCTCCTGAAAATTGCGGTTTTTCTGCGTTTCTGGAAAAAGTCGCGGTCCGACGCGCAAAAGTGGGGTATCGTAGAAATTGCCTTTTAAAGACGCACCTTTCTGGCCCCACGAAAATGGGCATTTCAAATTAGAAACAAGTCAAATGAACAAAATAGTGTGAATAAGTAAGTATTTCAGGGGTGAGTTAGCAGGTTATTGGGGTAGTAATTCCTGATTTTTTTGGAGGTTGCAGTGACCACTACGCCATTCAAAATAGGCCGGCTTTAGCATAAGCAGTTAGGCCCCGTAGGATGATTTTAGCTAAAATGTGCCCCAAATACTCAAACCGGCTTGTATCTTGCAATGGAAAATATGGGAAACATGACTTAGACAGCAAATGATACACTGTATGCCATGTTTCCAAATTTTTATGCACAGTGGTTACAGCATGAAGTGAATGCATGTGAATATACACAGGTGCATTGCATTAAACAAGTCCAATGAGCGTGAAAAAAATGGCCGGCCTGCCTGCTTTCATCCATCATTTGTTCTAAATTTATAATTAATAAATGAGCTGAGGTGGAATCTTAGCCAGTGGTACCATCAGGGGTGTGTAATGCACTTTAGGGTAGACAGCCAATCAGCTGCCAGATTCAATCTGTCAATCAAACACAGCAGCCAATCAGAGAGCTGGCCATTGATCAGCAGGCCCTTTATGACATCACAGACAGACCCACGGAACTCTCTGTGCTTGTCTGCTGGCTGGCTGTCAGTTGGGTGGGTGGGCGGCAGAGGGGGAGGATGTACGTCTCGTTTCTCCTGAAAATTGCGGTTTTTCGGCGTTTCCGGAAAAAGTCGCGGTCCGACGCGCAAAAGTGGGGTATCGTAGAAATCGCCTTTTAAAGACGCACCTTTCTGGCCCCACAAAAATGGGCATTTCAAATTAGAAACAAGTCAAATGAACAAAATAGTGTGAATAAGTAAGTATTTCAGGGGTGAGTTAGCAGGTTATTGGGGTAGTAAGTCCTGATTTTTTTGGAGGTTGCAGTGACCACTACGCCATTCAAAATAGGCAGGCTTTAGCATAAGCAGTTAGGCCCCGTAGGATGATTTTAGCTAAAATGTGCCCCAAACACTCAAACCGGCTTGTATCTTGCAATGGAAAATATGGGAAACATGACTTAGACAGCAAATGATACACTGTATGCCATGTTTCCAAATTTTTATGCACAGTGGTTACAGCATAAAGCGAATGCATGTGAATATACAAAGGTGCATTGCATTAAACAAGTCCAATGAGCGTGAAAAAAATGGCCGGCCTGCCTGCTTTCATCCATCATTTGTTCTAAATTTATAATTAATCAATGAGCTGAGGTGGAGTCTTAGATAGTGGTACCATCAGGGGTGTGTAATGCACTTTAGGGTAGACAGCCAATCAGCTGCCAGATTCAATCTGTAAATCAAACACAGCAGCCAATCAGAGAGCTGGCCATTGATCAGCAGGCCCATTATGACATCACAGACAGACCCACAGAATTCTCTGTGCTTGTCTGCTGGCTGGCTGTCAGTTGGGTGGGTGGGCGGCAGAGGGGGAGGATGTACGTCTCGTTTCTCCTGAAAATTGCGGTTTTTCGGCGTTTCCGGAAAAAGTCGCGGTCCGACGCGCAAAAGTGGGGTATCGTAGAAATCGCCTTTTAAAGACGCACCTTTCTGGCCCCACAAAAATGGGCATTTCAAATTAGAAACAAGTCAAATGAACAAAATAGTGTGAATAAGTAAGTATTTCAGGGGTGAGTTAGCAGGTTATTGGGGTAGTAAGTCCTGATTTTTTTTGGAGGTTGCAGTGACCACTACGTCATTCAAAATAGGCAGGCTTTAGCATAAGCAGTTAGGCCCCGTAGGATGATTTTAGCTAAAATGTGCCCCAAACACTCAAACCGGCTTGTATCTTGCAATGGAAAATATGGGAAACATGACTTAGACAGCAAATGATACACTGTATGCCATGTTTCCAAATTTTTATGCACAGTGGTTACAGCATGAAGCGAATGCATGTGAATATACAAAGGTGCATTGCATTAAACAAGTCCAATGAGCTTGAAAAAAATGGTCGGCCTGCCTGCTTTCATCCATCATTTGTTCTAAATTTATAATTAATCAATGAGCTGAGGTGGAGTCTTAGCCAGTGGTACCATCAGGGGTGTGTAATGCACTTTAGGGTAGACAGCCAATCAGCTGCCAGATTCAATCTGTCAATCAAACACAGCAGCCAATCAGAGAGCTGGCCATTGATCAGCAGGCCCTTTATGACATCACAGACAGACCCACGGAACTCTCTGTGCTTGTCTGCTGGCTGGCTGTCAGTTGGGTGGGTGGGCGGCAGAGGGGGAGGATGTACGTCTCGTTTCTCCTGAAAATTGCGGTTTTTCGGCGTTTCCGGAAAAAGTCGCGGTCCGACGCGCAAAAGTGGGGTATCGTAGAAATCGCCTTTTAAAGACGCACCTTTCTGGCCCCACAAAAATGGGCATTTCAAATTAGAAACAAGTCAAATGAACAAAATAGTGTGAATAAGTAAGTATTTCAGGGGTGAGTTAGCAGGTTATTGGGGTAGTAAGTCCTGATTTTTTTGGAGGTTGCAGTGACCACTACGCCATTCAAAATAGGCAGGCTTTAGCATAAGCAGTTAGGCCCCGTAGGATGATTTTAGCTAAAATGTGCCCCAAACACTCAAACCGGCTTGTATCTTGCAATGGAAAATATGGGAAACATGACTTAGACAGCAAATGATACACTGTATGCCATGTTTCCAAATTTTTATGCACAGTGGTTACAGCATGAAGCGAATGCATGTGAATATACACAGGTGCATTGCATTAAACAAGTCCAATGAGCGTGAAAAAAATGGCCGGCCTGCCTGCTTTCATCCATCATTTGTTCTAAATTTATAATTAATCAATGAGCTGAGGTGGAGTCTTAGCCAGTGGTACCATCAGGGGTGTGTAATGCACTTTAGGGTAGACAGCCAATCAGCTGCCAGATTCAATCTGTCAATCAAACACAGCAGCCAATCAGAGAGCTGGCCATTGATCAGCAGGCCCTTTATGACATCACAGACAGACCCACGGAACTCTCTGTGCTTGTCTGCTGGCTGGCTGTCAGTTCGGTGGGTGGGCGGCAGAGGGGGAGGATGTACGTCTCGTTTCTCCTGAAAATTGCGGTTTTTCGGCGTTTCCGGAAAAAGTCGCGGTCCGACGCGCAAAAGTGGGGTATCGTAGAAATCGCCTTTTAAAGACGCACCTTTCTGGCCCCACAAAAATGGGCATTTCAAATTAGAAACAAGTCAAATGAACAAAATAGTGTGAATAAGTAAGTATTTCAGGGGTGAGTTAGCAGGTTATTGGGGTAGTAAGTCCTGATTTTTTTTGGAGGTTGCAGTGACCACTACGTCATTCAAAATAGGCAGGCTTTAGCATAAGCAGTTAGGCCCCGTAGGATGATTTTAGCTAAAATGTGCCCCAAACACTCAAACCGGCTTGTATCTTGCAATGGAAAATATGGGAAACATGACTTAGACAGCAAATGATACACTGTATGCCATGTTTCCAAATTTTTATGCACAGTGGTTACAGCATGAAGCGAATGCATGTGAATATACAAAGGTGCATTGCATTAAACAAGTCCAATGAGCTTGAAAAAAATGGTCGGCCGGCCTGCTTTCATCCATCATTTGTTCTAAATTTATAATTAATCAATGAGCTGAGGTGGAGTCTTAGCCAGTGGTACCATCAGGGGTGTGTAATGCACTTTAGGGTAGACAGCCAATCAGCTGCCAGATTCAATCTGTCAATCAAACACAGCAGCCAATCAGAGAGCTGGCCATTGATCAGCAGGCCCTTTATGACATCACAGACAGACCCACGGAACTCTCTGTGCTTGTCTGCTGGCTGGCTGTCAGTTGGGTGGGTGGGCGGCAGAGGGGGAGGATGTACGTCTCGTTTCTCCTGAAAATTGCGGTTTTTCGGCGTTTCCGGAAAAAGTCGCGGTCCGACGCGCAAAAGTGGGGTATCGTAGAAATCGCCTTTTAAAGACGCACCTTTCTGGCCCCACAAAAATGGGCATTTCAAATTAGAAACAAGTCAAATGAACAAAATAGTGTGAATAAGTAAGTATTTCAGGGGTGAGTTAGCAGGTTATTGGGGTAGTAAGTCCTGATTTTTTTGGAGGTTGCAGTGACCACTACGCCATTCAAAATAGGCAGGCTTTAGCATAAGCAGTTAGGCCCCGTAGGATGATTTTAGCTAAAATGTGCCCCAAACACTCAAACCGGCTTGTATCTTGCAATGGAAAATATGGGAAACATGACTTAGACAGCAAATGATACACTGTATGCCATGTTTCCAAATTTTTATGCACAGTGGTTACAGCATGAAGCAAATGCATGTGAATATACACAGGTGCATTGCATTAAACAAGTCCAATGAGCGTGAAAAAAATGGCCGGCCTGCCTGCTTTCATCCATCATTTGTTCTAAATTTATAATTAATCAATGAGCTGAGGTGGAGTCTTAGCCAGTGGTACCATCAGGGGTGTGTAATGCACTTTAGGGTAGACAGCCAATCAGCTGCCAGATTCAATCTGTCAATCAAACACAGCAGCCAATCAGAGAGCTGGCCATTGATCAGCAGGCCCTTTATGACATCACAGACAGACCCACGGAACTCTCTGTGCTTGTCTGCTGGCTGGCTGTCAGTTCGGTGGGTGGGCGGCAGAGGGGGAGGATGTACGTCTCGTTTCTCCTGAAAATTGCGGTTTTTCGGCGTTTCCGGAAAAAGTCGCGGCCCGACGCGCAAAAGTGGGGTATCGTAGAAATCGCCTTTTAAAGACGCACCTTTCTGGCCCCACAAAAATGGGCATTTCAAATTAGAAACAAGTCAAATGAACAAAATAGTGTGAATAAGTAAGTATTTCAGGGGTGAGTTAGCAGGTTATTGGGGTAGTAAGTCCTGATTTTTTTGGAGGTTGCAGTGACCACTACGCCATTCAAAATAGGCAGGCTTTAGCATAAGCAGTTAGGCCCCGTAGGATGATTTTAGCTAAAATGTGCCCCAAACACTCAAACCGGCTTGTATTTTGAAATAAAAAATATGGAAAACATGACTTAGACAGCATATGATACACTGTATGCCATGTTTCCAAATTTTTATGCACAGTGGTTACAGCATGAAGCGAATGCATGTGAATATACACAGGTGCATTGCATTAAACAAGTCCAATGAGCGTGAAAAAAATGGCCGGCCTGCCTGCTTTCATCCATCATTTGTTCTAAATTTATAATTAATCAATGAGCTGAGGTGGAGTCTTAGCCAGTGGTACCATCAGGGGTGTGTAATGCACTTTAGGGTAGACAGCCAATCAGCTGCCAGATTCAATCTGTCAATCAAACACAGCAGCCAATCAGAGAGCTGGCCATTGATCAGCAGGCCCTTTATGACATCACAGACAGACCCACGGAACTCTCTGTGCTTGTCTGCTGGCTGGCTGTCAGTTGGGTGGGTGGGCGGCAGAGGGGGAGGATGTACGTCTCGTTTCTCCTGAAAATTGCGGTTTTTCGGCGTTTCCGGAAAAAGTCGCGGTCCGACGCGCAAAAGTGGGGTATCGTAGAAATCGCCTTTTAAAGACGCACCTTTCTGGCCCCACAAAAATGGGCATTTCAAATTAGAAACAAGTCAAATGAACAAAATAGTGTGAATAAGTAAGTATTTCAGGGGTGAGTTAGCAGGTTATTGGGGTAGTAAGTCCTGATTTTTTTGGAGGTTGCAGTGACCACTACGCCATTCAAAATAGGCAGGCTTTAGCATAAGCAGTTAGGCCCCGTAGGATGATTTTAGCTAAAATGTGCCCCAAACACTCAAACCGGCTTGTATCTTGCAATGGAAAATATGGGAAACATGACTTAGACAGCAAATGATACACTGTATGCCATGTTTCCAAATTTTTATGCACAGTGGTTACAGCATAAAGCGAATGCATGTGAATATACAAAGGTGCATTGCATTAAACAAGTCCAATGAGCGTGAAAAAAATGGCCGGCCTGCCTGCTTTCATCCATCATTTGTTCTAAATTTATAATTAATCAATGAGCTGAGGTGGAGTCTTAGATGGTGGTACCATCAGGGGTGTGTAATGCACTTTAGGGTAGACAGCCAATCAGCTGCCAGATTCAATCTGTCAATCAAACACAGCAGCCAATCAGAGAGCTGGCCATTGATCAGCAGGCCCATTATGACATCACAGACAGACCCACAGAATTCTCTGTGCTTGTCTGCTGGCTGGCTGTCAGTTGGGTGGGTGGGCGGCAGAGGGGGAGGATGTACGTCTCGTTTCTCCTGAAAATTGCGGTTTTTCGGCGTTTCTGGAAAAAGTCGCGGTCCGACGCGCAAAAGTGGGGTATCGTAGAAATCGCCTTTTAAAGACGCACCTTTCTGGCCCCGCAAAAATGGGCATTTCAAATTAGAAACAAGTCAAATGAACAAAATAGTGTGAATAAGTAAGTATTTCAGGGGTGAGTTAGCAGGTTATTGGGGTAGTAAGTCCTGATTTTTTTTGGAGGTTGCAGTGACCACTACGTCATTCAAAATAGGCAGGCTTTAGCATAAGCAGTTAGGCCCCGTAGGATGATTTTAGCTAAAATGTGCCCCAAACACTCAAACCGGCTTGTATCTTGCAATGGAAAATATGGGAAACATGACTTAGACAGCAAATGATACACTGTATGCCATGTTTCCAAATTTTTATGCACAGTGGTTACAGCATGAAGCGAATGCATGTGAATATACAAAGGTGCATTGCATTAAACAAGTCCAATGAGCTTGAAAAAAATGGCCGGCCTGCCTGCTTTCATCCATCATTTGTTCTAAATTTATAATTAATCAATGAGCTGAGGTGGAGTCTTAGCCAGTGGTACCATCAGGGGTGTGTAATGCACTTTAGGGTAGACAGCCAATCAGCTGCCAGATTCAATCTGTCAATCAAACACAGCAGCCAATCAGAGAGCTGGCCATTGATCAGCAGGCCCTTTATGACATCACAGACAGACCCACGGAACTCTCTGTGCTTGTCTGCTGGCTGGCTGTCAGTTGGGTGGGTGGGCGGCAGAGGGGGAGGATGTACGTCTCGTTTCTCCTGAAAATTGCGGTTTTTCGGCGTTTCCGGAAAAAGTCGCGGTCCGACGCGCAAAAGTGGGGTATCGTAGAAATCGCCTTTTAAAGACGCACCTTTCTGGCCCCACAAAAATGGGCATTTCAAATTAGAAACAAGTCAAATGAACAAAATAGTGTGAATAAGTAAGTATTTCAGGGGTGAGTTAGCAGGTTATTGGGGTAGTAAGTCCTGATTTTTTTGGAGGTTGCAGTGACCACTACGCCATTCAAAATAGGCAGGCTTTAGCATAAGCAGTTAGGCCCCGTAGGATGATTTTAGCTAAAATGTGCCCCAAACACTCAAACCGGCTTGTATCTTGCAATGGAAAATATGGGAAACATGACTTAGACAGCAAATGATACACTGTATGCCATGTTTCCAAATTTTTATGCACAGTGGTTACAGCATGAAGCGAATGCATGTGAATATTCAAAGGTGCATTGCATTAAACAAGTCCAATGAGCGTGAAAAAAATGGCCGGCCTGCCTGCTTTCATCCATCATTTGTTCTAAATTTATAATTAATCAATGAGCTGAGGTGGAGTCTTAGCCAGTGGTACCATCAGGGGTGTGTAATGCACTTTAGGGTAGACAGCCAATCAGCTGCCAGATTCAATCTGTCAATCAAACACAGCAGCCAATCAGAGAGCTGGCCATTGATCAGCAGGCCCTTTATGACATCACAGACAGACCCACGGAACTCTCTGTGCTTGTCTGCTGGCTGGCTGTCAGTTCGGTGGGTGGGCGGCAGAGGGGGAGGATGTACGTCTCGTTTCTCCTGAAAATTGCGGTTTTTCGGCGTTTCCGGAAAAAGTCGCGGCCCGACGCGCAAAAGTGGGGTATCGTAGAAATCGCCTTTTAAAGACGCACCTTTCTGGCCCCACAAAAATGGGCATTTCAAATTAGAAACAAGTCAAATGAACAAAATAGTGTGAATAAGTAAGTATTTCAGGGGTGAGTTAGCAGGTTATTGGGGTAGTAAGTCCTGATTTTTTTGGAGGTTGCAGTGACCACTACGCCATTCAAAATAGGCAGGCTTTAGCATAAGCAGTTAGGCCCCGTAGGATGATTTTAGCTAAAATGTGCCCCAAACACTCAAACCGGCTTGTATCTTGCAATGGAAAATATGGGAAACATGACTTAGACAGCAAATGATACACTGTATGCCATGTTTCCAAATTTTTATGCACAGTGGTTACAGCATGAAGCGAATGCATGTGAATATACACAGGTGCATTGCATTAAACAAGTCCAATGAGCGTGAAAAAAATGGCCGGCCTGCCTGCTTTCATCCATCATTTGTTCTAAATTTATAATTAATCAATGAGCTGAGGTGGAGTCTTAGCCAGTGGTACCATCAGGGGTGTGTAATGCACTTTAGGGTAGACAGCCAATCAGCTGCCAGATTCAATCTGTCAATCAAACACAGCAGCCAATCAGAGAGCTGGCCATTGATCAGCAGGCCCTTTATGACATCACAGACAGACCCACGGAACTCTCTGTGCTTGTCTGCTGGCTGGCTGTCAGTTGGGTGGGTGGGCGGCAGAGGGGGAGGATGTACGTCTCGTTTCTCCTGAAAATTGCGGTTTTTCTGCGTTTCCGGAAAAAGTCGCGGTCCGACGCGCAAAAGTGGGGTATCGTAGAAATCGCCTTTTAAAGACGCACCTTTCTGGCCCCACAAAAATGGGCATTTCAAATTAGAAACAAGTCAAATGAACAAAATAGTGTGAATAAGTAAGTATTTCAGGGGTGAGTTAGCAGGTTATTGGGGTAGTAAGTCCTGATTTTTTTGGAGGTTGCAGTGACCACTACGCCATTCAAAATAGGCAGGCTTTAGCATAAGCAGTTAGGCCCCGTAGGATGATTTTAGCTAAAATGTGCCCCAAACACTCAAACCGGCTTGTATCTTGCAATGGAAAATATGGGAAACATGACTTAGACAGCAAATGATACACTGTATGCCATGTTTCCAAATTTTTATGCACAGTGGTTACAGCATAAAGCGAATGCATGTGAATATACAAAGGTGCATTGCATTAAACAAGTCCAATGAGCGTGAAAAAAATGGCCGGCCTGCCTGCTTTCATCCATCATTTGTTCTAAATTTATAATTAATCAATGAGCTGAGGTGGAGTCTTAGATAGTGGTACCATCAGGGGTGTGTAATGCACTTTAGGGTAGACAGCCAATCAGCTGCCAGATTCAATCTGTCAATCAAACACAGCAGCCAATCAGAGAGCTGGCCATTGATCAGCAGGCCCTTTATGACATCACAGACAGACCCACGGAACTCTCTGTGCTTGTCTGCTGGCTGGCTGTCAGTTCGGTGGGTGGGCGGCAGAGGGGGAGGATGTACGTCTCGTTTCTCCTGAAAATTGCGGTTTTTCGGCGTTTCCGGAAAAAGTCGCGGCCCGACGCGCAAAAGTGGGGTATCGTAGAAATCGCCTTTTAAAGACGCACCTTTCTGGCCCCAAAAAAATGGGCATTTCAAATTAGAAACAAGTCAAATGAACAAAATAGTGTGAATAAGTAAGTATTTCAGGGGTGAGTTAGCAGGTTATTGGGGTAGTAAGTCCTGATTTTTTTGGAGGTTGCAGTGACCACTACGCCATTCAAAATAGGCAGGCTTTAGCATAAGCAGTTAGGCCCCGTAGGATGATTTTAGCTAAAATGTGCCCCAAACACTCAAACCGGCTTGTATCTTGCAATGGAAAATATGGGAAACATGACTTAGACAGCAAATGATACACTGTATGCCATGTTTCCAAATTTTTATGCACAGTGGTTACAGCATGAAGCGAATGCATGTGAATATACACAGGTGCATTGCATTAAACAAGTCCAATGAGCGTGAAAAAAATGGCCGGCCTGCCTGCTTTCATCCATCTTTTGTTCTAAATTTATAATTAATCAATGAGCTGAGGTGGAGTCTTAGCCAGTGGTACCATCAGGGGTGTGTAATGCACTTTAGGGTAGACAGCCAATCAGCTGCCAGATTCAATCTGTCAATCAAACACAGCAGCCAATCAGAGAGCTGGCCATTGATCAGCAGGCCCTTTATGACATCACAGACAGACCCACAGAACTCTCTGTGCTTGTCTGCTGGCTGGCTGTCAGTTGGGTGGGTGGGCGGCAGAGGGGGAGGATGTACGTCTCGTTTCTCCTGAAAATTGCGGTTTTTCGGCGTTTCCGGAAAAAGTCGCGGTCCGACGCGCAAAAGTGGGGTATCGTAGAAATCGCCTTTTAAAGACGCACCTTTCTGGCCCCACAAAAGGGCATTTCAAATTAGAAACAAGTCAAATGAACAAAATAGTGTGAATAAGTAAGTATTTCAGGGGTGAGTTAGCAGGTTATTGGGGTAGTAAGTCCTGATTTTTTTGGAGATTGCAGTGACCACTACGCCATTCAAAATAGGCAGGCTTTAGCATAAGCAGTTAGGCCCCGTAGGATGATTTTAGCTAAAATGTGCCCCAAACACTCAAACCGGCTTGTATCTTGCAATGGAAAATATGGGAAACATGACTTAGACAGCAAATGATACACTGTATGCCATGTTTCCAAATTTTTATGCACAGTGGTTACAGCATAAAGCGAATGCATGTGAATATACAAAGGTGCATTGCATTAAACAAGTCCAATGAGCGTGAAAAAAATGGCCGGCCTGCCTGCTTTCATCCATCATTTGTTCTAAATTTATAATTAATCAATGAGCTGAGGTGGAGTCTTAGATAGTGGTACCATCAGGGGTGTGTAATGCACTTTAGGGTAGACAGCCAATCAGCTGCCAGATTCAATCTGTCAATCAAACACAGCAGCCAATCAGAGAGCTGGCCATTGATCAGCAGGCCCATTATGACATCACAGACAGACCCACAGAATTCTCTGTGCTTGTCTGCTGGCTGGCTGTCAGTTGGGTGGGTGGGCGGCAGAGGGGGAGGATGTACGTCTCGTTTCTCCTGAAAATTGCGGTTTTTCGGCGTTTCCGGAAAAAGTCGCGGTCCGACGCGCAAAAGTGGGGTATCGTAGAAATCGCCTTTTAAAGACGCACCTTTCTGGTCCCACAAAAATGGGCATTTCAAATTAGAAACAAGTCAAATGAACAAAATAGTGTGAATAAGTAAGTATTTCAGGGGTGAGTTAGCAGGTTATTGGGGTAGTAAGTCCTGATTTTTTTGGAGGTTGCAGTGACCACTACGCCATTCAAAATAGGCAGGCTTTAGCATAAGCAGTTAGGCCCCGTAGGATGATTTTAGCTAAAATGTGCCCCAAACACTCAAACCGGCTTGTATCTTGCAATGGAAAATATGGGAAACATGACTTAGACAGCAAATGATACACTGTATGCCATGTTTCCAAATTTTTATGCACAGTGGTTACAGCATAAAGCGAATGCATGTGAATATACAAAGGTGCATTGCATTAAACAAGTCCAATGAGCGTGAAAAAAATGGCCGGCCTGCCTGCTTTCATCCATCATTTGTTCTAAATTTATAATTAATCAATGAGCTGAGGTGGAGTCTTAGATAGTGGTACCATCAGGGGTGTGTAATGCACTTTAGGGTAGACAGCCAATCAGCTGCCAGATTCAATCTGTCAATCAAACACAGCAGCCAATCAGAGAGCTGGCCATTGATCAGCAGGCCCATTATGACATCACAGACAGACCCACAGAATTCTCTGTGCTAGTCTGCTGGCTGGCTGTCAGTTGGGTGGGTGGGCGGCAGAGGGGGAGGATGTACGTCTCGTTTCTCCTGAAAATTGCGGTTTTTCGGCGTTTCCGGAAAAAGTCGCGGTCCGACGCGCAAAAGTGGGGTATCGTAGAAATCGCCTTTTAAAGACGCACCTTTCTGGCCCCACAAAAATGGGCATTTCAAATTAGAAACAAGTCAAATGAACAAAATAGTGTGAATAAGTAAGTATTTCAGGGGTGAGTTAGCAGGTTATTGGGGTAGTAAGTCCTGATTTTTTTTAGAGGTTGCAGTGACCACTACGTCATTCAAAATAGGCAGGCTTTAGCATAAGCAGTTAGGCCCCGTAGGATGATTTTAGCTAAAATGTGCCCCAAACACTCAAACCGGCTTGTATCTTGCAATGGAAAATATGGGAAACATGACTTAGACAGCAAATGATACACTGTATGCCATGTTTCCAAATTTTTATGCACAGTGGTTACAGCATGAAGCGAATGCATGTGAATATACAAAGGTGCATTGCATTAAACAAGTCCAATGAGCTTGAAAAAAATGGCCGGCCTGCCTGCTTTCATCCATCATTTGTTCTAAATTTATAATTAATCAATGAGCTGAGGTGGAGTCTTAGCCAGTGGTACCATCAGGGGTGTGTAATGCACTTTAGGGTAGACAGCCAATCAGCTGCCAGATTCAATCTGTCAATCAAACACAGCAGCCAATCAGAGAGCTGGCCATTGATCAGCAGGCCCTTTATGACATCACAGACAGACCCACGGAACTCTCTGTGCTTGTCTGCTGGCTGGCTGTCAGTTGGGTGGGTGGGCGGCAGAGGGGGAGGATGTACGTCTCGTTTCTCCTGAAAATTGCGTTTTTTTGGCGTTTCCGGAAAAAGTCGCGGTCCGACGCGCAAAAGTGGGGTATCGTAGAAATCGCCTTTTAAAGACGCACATTTCTGGCCCCACAAAAATGGGCATTTCAAATTAGAAACAAGTCAAATGAACAAAATAGTGTGAATAAGTAAGTATTTCAGGGGTGAGTTAGCAGGTTATTGGGGTAGTAAGTCCTGATTTTTTTGGAGGTTGCAGTGACCACTACGCCATTCAAAATAGGCCGGCTTTAGCATAAGCAGTTAGGCCCCGTAGGATGATTTTAGCTAATATGTGCCCCAAATACTCAAACCGGCTTGTATCTTGCAATGGAAAATATGGGAAACATGACTTAGACAGCAAATGATACACTGTATGCCATGTTTCCAAATTTTTATGCACAGTGGTTACAGCATGAAGCGAATGCATGTGAATATTCAAAGGTGCATTGCATTAAACAAGTCCAATGAGCGTGAAAAAAATGGCCGGCCTGCCTGCTTTCATCCATCATTTGTTCTAAATTTATAATTAATCAATGAGCTGAGGTGGAGTCTTAGCCAGTGGTACCATCAGGGGTGTGTAATGCACTTTAGGGTAGACAGCCAATCAGCTGCCAGATTCAATCTGTCAATCAAACACAGCAGCCAATCAGAGAGCTGGCCATTGATCAGCAGGCCCTTTATGACATCACAGACAGACCCACGGAACTCTCTGTGCTTGTCTGCTGGCTGGCTGTCAGTTGGGTGGGTGGGCGGCAGAGGGGGAGGATGTACGTCTCGTTTCTCCTGAAAATTGCGTTTTTTCGGCGTTTCCGGAAAAAGTCGCGGTCCGACGCGCAAAAGTGGGGTATCGTAGAAATCGCCTTTTAAAGACGCACCTTTCTGGCCCCACAAAAATGGGCATTTCAAATTAGAAACAAGTCAAATGAACAAAATAGTGTGAATAAGTAAGTATTTCAGGGGTGAGTTAGCAGGTTATTGGGGTAGTAAGTCCTGGTTTTTTTTGGAGGTTGCAGTGACCACTACGTCATTCAAAATAGGCAGGCTTTAGCATAAGCAGTTAGGCCCCGTAGGATGATTTTAGCTAAAATGTGCCCCAAACACTCAAACCGGCTTGTATCTTGCAATGGAAAATATGGGAAACATGACTTAGACAGCAAATGATACACTGTATGCCATGTTTCCAAATTTTTATGCACAGTGGTTACAGCATGAAGCGAATGCATGTGAATATACAAAGGTGCATTGCATTAAACAAGTCCAATGAGCTTGAAAAAAATGGCCGGCCTGCCTGCTTTCATCCATCATTTGTTCTAAATTTATAATTAATCAATGAGCTGAGGTGGAGTCTTAGCCAGTGGTACCATCAGGGGTGTGTAATGCACTTTAGGGTAGACAGCCAATCAGCTGCCAGATTCAATCTGTCAATCAAACACAGCAGCCAATCAGAGAGCTGGCCATTGATCAGCAGGCCCTTTATGACATCACAGACAGACCCACGGAACTCTCTGTGCTTGTCTGCTGGCTGGCTGTCAGTTGGGTGGGTGGGCGGCAGAGGGGGAGGATGTACGTCTCGTTTCTCCTGAAAATTGCGGTTTTTCGGCGTTTCAGGAAAAAGTCGCGGTCCGACGCGCAAAAGTGGGGTATCGTAGAAATCGCCTTTTAAAGACGCACCTTTCTGGCCCCACAAAAATGGGCATTTCAAATTAGAAACAAGTCAAATGAACAAAATAGTGTGAATAAGTAAGTATTTCAGGGGTGAGTTAGCAGGTTATTGGGGTAGTAAGTCCTGATTTTTTTGGAGGTTGCAGTGACCACTACGCCATTCAAAATAGGCCGGCTTTAGCATAAGCAGTTAGGCCCCGTAGGATGATTTTAGCTAATATGTGCCCCAAATACTCAAACCGGCTTGTATCTTGCAATGGAAAATATGGGAAACATGACTTAGACAGCAAATGATACACTGTATGCCATGTTTCCAAATTTTTATGCACAGTGGTTACAGCATGAAGCGAATGCATGTGAATATTCAAAGGTGCATTGCATTAAACAAGTCCAATGAGCGTGAAAAAAATGGCCGGCCTGCCTGCTTTCATCCATCATTTGTTCTAAATTTATAATTAATCAATGAGCTGAGGTGGAGTCTTAGCCAGTGGTACCATCAGGGGTGTGTAATGCACTTTAGGGTAGACAGCCAATCAGCTGCCAGATTCAATCTGTCAATCAAACACAGCAGCCAATCAGAGAGCTGGCCATTGATCAGCAGGCCCTTTATGACATCACAGACAGACCCACGGAACTCTCTGTGCTTGTCTGCTGGCTGGCTGTCAGTTGGGTGGGTGGGCGGCAGAGGGGGAGGATGTACGTCTCGTTTCTCCTGAAAATTGCGTTTTTTCGGCGTTTCCGGAAAAAGTCGCGGTCCGACGCGCAAAAGTGGGGTATCGTAGAAATCGCCTTTTAAAGACGCACCTTTCTGGCCCCACAAAAATGGGCATTTCAAATTAGAAACAAGTCAAATGAACAAAATAGTGTGAATAAGTAAGTATTTCAGGGGTGAGTTAGCAGGTTATTGGGGTAGTAAGTCCTGATTTTTTTGGAGGTTGCAGTGACCACTACGCCATTCAAAATAGGCAGGCTTTAGCATAAGCAGTTAGGCCCCGTAGGATGATTTTAGCTAAAATGTGCCCCAAACACTCAAACCGGCTTGTATCTTGCAATGGAAAATATGGGAAACATGACTTAGACAGCAAATGATACACTGTATGCCATGTTTCCAAATTTTTATGCACAGTGGTTACAGCATGAAGCGAATGCATGTGAATATACACAGGTGCATTGCATTAAACAAGTCCAATGAGCGTGAAAAAAATGGCCGGCCTGCCTGCTTTCATCCATCATTTGTTCTAAATTTATAATTAATCAATGAGCTGAGGTGGAGTCTTAGCCAGTGGTACCATCAGGGGTGTGTAATGCACTTTAGGGTAGACAGCCAATCAGCTGCCAGATTCAATCTGTCAATCAAACACAGCAGCCAATCAGAGAGCTGGCCATTGATCAGCAGGCCCTTTATGACATCACAGACAGACCCACGGAACTCTCTGTGCTTGTCTGCTGGCTGGCTGTCAGTTGGGTGGGTGGGCGGCAGAGGGGGAGGATGTACGTCTCGTTTCTCCTGAAAATTGCGGTTTTTCGGCGTTTCCGGAAAAAGTCGCGGCCCGACGCGCAAAAGTGGGGTATCGTAGAAATCGCCTTTTAAAGACGCACCTTTCTGGCCCCACAAAAATGGGAATTTCAAATTAGAAACAAGTCAAATGAACAAAATAGTGTGAATAAGTAAGTATTTCAGGGGTGAGTTAGCAGGTTATTGGGGTAGTAAGTCCTGATTTTTTTGGAGGTTGCAGTGACCACTACGCCATTCAAAATAGGCAGGCTTTAGCATAAGCAGTTAGGCCCCGTAGGATGATTTTAGCTAAAATGTGCCCCAAACACTCAAACCGGCTTGTATCTTGCAATGGAAAATATGGGAAACATGACTTAGACAGCAAATGATACACTGTATGCCATGTTTCCAAATTTGTATGCACAGTGGTTACAGCATGAAGTGAATGCATGTGAATATACAAAGGTGCATTGCATTAAACAAGTCCAATGAGCGTGAAAAAAATGGCCGGCCTGCCTGCTTTCATCCATCATTTGTTCTAAATTTATAATTAATCAATGAGCTGAGGTGGAGTCTTAGCCAGTGGTACCATCAGGGGTGTGTAATGCACTTTAGGGTAGACAGCCAATCAGCTGCCAGATTCAATCTGTCAATCAAACACAGCAGCCAATCAGAGAGCTGGCCATTGATCAGCAGGCCCTTTATGACATCACAGACAGACCCACGGAACTCTCTGTGCTTGTCTGCTGGCTGGCTGTCAGTTGGGTGGGTGGGCGGCAGAGGGGGAGGATGTACGTCTCGTTTCTCCTGAAAATTGCGGTTTTTCGGCGTTTCCGGAAAAAGTTGCGGTCCGATGCGCAAAAGTGGGGTATCGTAGAAATCGCCTTTTAAAGACGCACCTTTCTGGCCCCACAAAAATGGGCATTTCAAATTAGAAACAAGTCAAATGAACAAAATAGTGTGAATAAGTAAGTATTTCAGGGGTGAGTTAGCAGGTTATTGGGGTAGTAAGTCCTGATTTTTTTGGAGGTTGCAGTGACCACTAGGCCATTCAAAATAGGCAGGCTTTAGCATAAGCAGTTAGGCCCCGTAGGATGATTTTAGCTAAAATGTGCCCCAAACACTCAAACCAGCTTGTATCTTGCAATGGAAAATATGGGAAACATGACTTAGACAGCAAATGATACACTGTATGCCATGTTTCCAAATTTTTATGCACAGTGGTTACAGCATGAAGCGAATGCATGTGAATATACACAGGTGCATTGCATTAAACAAGTCCAATGAGCGTGAAAAAAATGGCCGGCCTGCCTGCTTTCATCCATCATTTGTTCTAAATTTATAATTAATCAATGAGCTGAGGTGGAGTCTTAGCCAGTGGTACCATCAGGGGTGTGTAATGTACTTTAGGGTAGACAGCCAATCAGCTGCCAGATTCAATCTGTCAATCAAACACAGCAGCCAATCAGAGAGCTGGCCATTGATCAGCAGGCCCTTTATGACATCACAGACAGACCCACGGAACTCTCTGTGCTTGTCTGCTGGCTGGCTGTCAGTTGGGTGGGTGGGCGGCAGAGGGGGAGGATGTACGTCTCGTTTCTCCTGAAAATTGCGGTTTTTCGGCGTTTCCGGAAAAAGTCGCGGTCCGACGCGCAAAAGTGGGGTATCGTAGAAATCGCCTTTTAAAGACGCACCTTTCTGGCCCCACAAAAATGGGCATTTCAAATTAGAAACAAGTCAAATGAACAAAATAGTGTGAATAAGTAAGTATTTCAGGGGTGAGTTAGCAGGTTATTGGGGTAGTAAGTCCTGATTTTTTTGGAGGTTGCAGTGACCACTACGCCATTCAAAATAGGCAGGCTTTAGCATAAGCAGTTAGGCCCCGTAGGATGATTTTAGCTAAAATGTGCCCCAAACACTCAAACCGGCTTGTATCTTGCAATGGAAAATATGGGAAACATGACTTAGACAGCAAATGATACACTGTATGCCATGTTTCCAAATTTTTATGCACAGTGGTTACAGCATGAAGCGAATGCATGTGAATATACAAAGGTGCATTGCATTAAACAAGTCCAATGAGCGTGAAAAAAATGTCCGGCCTGCCTGCTTTCATCCATCATTTGTTCTAAATTTATAATTAATCAATGAGCTGAGGTGGAGTCTTAGCCAGTGGTACCATCAGGGGTGTGTAATGCACTTTAGGGTAGACAGCCAATCAGCTGCCAGATTCAATCTGTCAATCAAACACAGCAGCCAATCAGAGAGCTGGCCATTGATCAGCAGGCCCTTTATGACATCACAGACAGACCCACGGAACTCTCTGTGCTTGTCTGCTGGCTGGCTGTCAGTTGGGTGGGTGGGCGGCAGAGGGGGAGGATGTACGTTTCGTTTCTCCTGAAAATTGCGGTTTTTCGGCGTTTCCGGAAAAAGTCCCGGTTCGACGCGTAAAAGTGTGGTATCGTAGAAATCGCCTTTTAAAGACGCACCTTTCTGGCCCCACAAAAATGGGCATTTCAAATTAGAAACAAGTCAAATGAACAAAATAGTGTGAATAAGTAAGTATTTCAGGGGTGAGTTAGCAGGTTATTGGGGTAGTAAGTCCTGATTTTTTTGGAGGTTGCAGTGACCACTACGCCATTCAAAATAGGCAGGCTTTAGCATAAGCAGTTAGGCCCCGTAGGATGATTTTAGCTAAAATGTGCCCCAAACACTCAAACCGGCTTGTATCTTGCAATGGAAAATATGGGAAACATGACTTAGACAGCAAATGATACACTGTATGCCATGTTTCCAAATTTTTATGCACAGTGGTTACAGCATGAAGCGAATGCATGTGAATATACAAAGGTGCATTGCATTAAACAAGTCCAATGAGCGTGAAAAAAATGTCCGGCCTGCCTGCTTTCATCCATCATTTGTTCTAAATTTATAATTAATCAATGAGCTGAGGTGGAGTCTTAGCCAGTGGTACCATCAGGGGTGTGTAATGCACTTTAGGGTAGACAGCCAATCAGCTGCCAGATTCAATCTGTCAATCAAACACAGCAGCCAATCAGAGAGCTGGCCATTGATCAGCAGGCCCTTTATGACATCACAGACAGACCCACGGAACTCTCTGTGCTTGTCTGCTGGCTGGCTGTCAGTTGGGTGGGTGAGCGGCAGAGGGGGAGGATGTACGTTTCGTTTCTCCTGAAAATTGCGGTTTTTCGGCGTTTCCGGAAAAAGTCCCGGTTCGACGCGTAAAAGTGGGGTATCGTAGAAATCGCCTTTTAAAGACGCACCTTTCTGGCCCCACAAAAATGGGCATTTCAAATTAGAAACAAGTCAAATGAACAAAATAGTGTGAATAAGTAAGTATTTCAGGGGTGAGTTAGCAGGTTATTGGGGTAGTAAGTCCTGATTTTTTTTGGAGGTTGCAGTGACCACTACGCCATTCAAAATAGGCAGGCTTTAGCATAAGCAGTTAGGCCCCGTAGGATGATTTTAGCTAAAATGTGCCCCAAACACTCAAACCGGCTTGTATCTTGCAATGGAAAATATGGGAAACATGACTTAGACAGCAAATGATACACTGTATGCCATGTTTCCAAATTTTTATGCACAGTGGTTACAGCATGAAGCGAATGCATGTGAATATACAAAGGTGCATTGCATTAAACAAGTCCAATGAGCTTGAAAAAAATGGCCGGCCTGCCTGCTTTCATCCATCATTTGTTCTAAATTTATAATTAATCAATGAGCTGAGGTGGAGTCTTAGCCAGTGGTACCATCAGGGGTGTGTAATGCACTTTAGGGTAGACAGCCAATCAGCTGCCAGATTCAATCTGTCAATCAAACACAGCAGCCAATCAGAGAGCTGGCCATTGATCAGCAGGCCCTTTATGACATCACAGACAGACCCACGGAACTCTCTGTGCTTGTCTGCTGGCTGGCTGTCAGTTGGGTGGGTGGGCGGCAGAGGGGGAGGATGTACGTCTCGTTTCTCCTGAAAATTGCGGTTTTTCGGCGTTTCCGGAAAAAGTCGCGGTCCGACGCGCAAAAGTGGGGTATCGTAGAAATCGCCTTTTAAAGACGCACCTTTCTGGCCCCACGAAAATGGGCATTTCAAATTAGAAACAAGTCAAATGAACAAAATAGTGTGAATAAGTAAGTATTTCAGGGGTGAGTTATCAGGTTATTGGGGTAGTAAGTCCTGATTTTTTTGGAGGTTGCAGTGACCACTACGCCATTCAAAATAGGCCGGCTTTAGCATAAGCAGTTAGGCCCCGTAGGATGATTTTAGCTAAAATGTGCCCCAAATACTCAAACCGGCTTGTATCTTGCAATGGAAAATATGGGAAACATGACTTAGACAGCAAATGATACACTGTATGCCATGTTTCCAAATTTTTATGCACAGTGGTTACAGCATGAAGCGAATGCATGTGAATATTCAAAGGTGCATTGCATTAAACAAGTCCAATGAGCGTGAAAAAAATGGCCGGCCTGCCTGCTTTCATCCATCATTTGTTCTAAATTTATAATTAATCAATGAGCTGAGGTGGAGTCTTAGCCAGTGGTACCATCAGGGGTGTGTAATGCACTTTAGGGTAGACAGCCAATCAGCTGCCAGATTCAATCTGTCAATCAAACACAGCAGCCAATCAGAGAGCTGGCCATTGATCAGCAGGCCCTTTATGACATCACAGACAGACCCACGGAACTCTCTGTGCTTGTCTGCTGGCTGGCTGTCAGTTGGGTGGGTTGGCGGCAGCGGGGGAGGATGTACGTCTCGTTTCTCCTGAAAATTGCGGTTTTTCGGCGTTTCCGGAAAAAGTCGCGGCCCGACGCGCAAAAGTGGGGTATCGTAGAAATCGCCTTTTAAAGACGCACCTTTCTGGCCCCACGAAAATGGGCATTTCAAATTAGAAACAAGTCAAATGAACAAAATAGTGTGAATAAGTAAGTATTTCAGGGGTGAGTTAGCAGGTTATTGGGGTAGTAAGTCCTGATTTTTTTGGAGGTTGCAGTGACCACTACGCCATTCAAAATAGGCCGGCTTTAGCATAAGCAGTTAGGCCCCGTAGGATGATTTTAGCTAAAATGTGCCCCAAATACTCAAACCGGCTTGTATCTTGCAATGGAAAATATGGGAAACATGACTTAGACAGCAAATGATACACTGTATGCCATGTTTTCAAATTTTTATGCACAGTGGTTACAGCATGAAGCGAATGCATGTGAATATTCAAAGGTGCATTGCATTAAACAAGTCCAATGAGCGTGAAAAAAATGGCCGGCCTGCCTGCTTTCATCCATCATTTGTTCTAAATTTATAATTAATCAATGAGCTGAAGTGGAGTCTTAGCCAGTGGTACCATCAGGGGTGTGTAATGCACTTTAGGGTAGACAGCCAATCAGCTGCCAGATTCAATCTGTCAATCAAACACAGCAGCCAATCAGAGAGCTGGCCATTGATCAGCAGGCCCTTTATGACATCACAGACAGACCCACGGAACTCTCTGTGCTTGTCTGCTGGCTGGCTGTCAGTTGGGTGGGTTGGCGGCAGCGGGGGAGGATGTACGTCTCGTTTATCCTGAAAATTGCGGTTTTTCGGCGTTTCCGGAAAAAGTCGCGGCCCGACGCGCAAAAGTGGGGTATCGTAGAAATCGCCTTTTAACCCCTTCATGACAGAGCCAGTTTGTGCCTTCATGACAGAGCCCTTTTTTTCAAATCTGACATGTCTCACTTAAGTGGGGATAACTTTTTTTTGCTTTTACTTATCCTAGTGATTTTGAGATTGTTTTCTCGTGACACATTGTACTTCAAGTTAGTGGTAAATTTGGGTCGATACAGTCTGTGTTTTTTTGTGAAAAATACCAAAATATCGTGAAAAAATGGAAAATTTAGCAATATGCAAAATGTTAAATTTTCTGCTTGTGAGACAAATAATCATACCACTCAAAATAGTTAATAACTAACATAGACCATATGTCTACTTTATGTTTCCATCATTATTTCAACTTCCTTTTAATTTTTTTGGACACTAGGAGGCTTACAATATGAATAGCAAATTCTCAAATTTTCAAGAAAATTTCAAACACTGATTTTTTTAGGGACCAGTTCAGTTCTGATGTGACTTTGAGGGACTTGTATGTGAGACACCCCCATAAATGATGCCATTTCAAAAACTGCACCCCTCACAGTATTCAAAACAGCATTTTGGAAGTTTGTTAACCCTTTAGGTGTTTCACAGGAATTAAAACAAAGTGTAGGTGAAATTTCAAAATTTCTTTTTTTTTGCAGAGTTTCAATTTTAATACATTTTTCTAACGAATACAGTAGATTTTACTAGAGAAATGTGACTAAAAATTGATTCCCCCAATTCCTTTGTTTTCAAAAATATCCTATATGTGGCCCTAGTGTGCACGTTGACCAAACCACAGGCTTCATAATAGAAGGAGCACCTACTTGATTTTGGAGCCTCCTTTTTATGAGATTTTTTTTTAGGCACCATGTAGGTTTCTAGGCACCATAAGTGCTAAAAGTTAGGAACCTCCCCCACAAGTCACCCCATTTTGCAATCTACACCCCTCAGGGAATTCATCTAGGGGTATAGTGTACATTTCAAACCCCCAGGGGTTTCACCAATTTTGGTACAACTGGGATGTGAAAATGGAAAATTACATTTTTTTACACAAACATGCAGTTCTGGCTCAAAATTTTTCATTTTCACAAGGAATGAAGGAGACAAAGCACCCCAAAATCTGTGCCCCAATTTCTCCCGAGTACGGCAATGCCTCACATGTGACCAAAAAATACCAGTTGGGTGCATGGCAGGACTCAGAAGGGAAGGAGTGTTTTTTGGATTTTGCAGCACAGATTTTGGTGGAATGAATGGTGGGTGCTATGTTGCACCAATACAGTGGAACCCCCCCACAAGTCACCCCATTTTGCAAAGTACACCCCTCAGGGAATTCATCTAGGGGTATAGTGTACATTTCAAACCCCCAGGGGTTTCACCAATTTTGATACAACTGGGCAGTGAAAATGAATAATTACATTTTTTTACACAAAAATGCAGTTCTGGCTCAAAATTTTTCATTTTCACAAGGAATGAAGGAGACAAAGCACCCCAAAGTCTGTGCCCCAATTTCTCCCGAGTACGGCAATGCCTCACATGTGACCAAAAAATACCAGTTGGGCGCATGGCAGGACTCAGAAGGGAAGGAGTGATTTTTGGATTTTGCAGCACAGATTTTGGTGGAATGAATGGTGGGTGCTATGTTGCATTAGCAAGACTCCCAAAGCACCAATACAGTGGAACCCCCCCACAAGTGACCCAATTTTGCAAACTACACCCCTCAGGGAATTCATCTAGGGGTATAGTGTACATTTCAAACCCCCAGGGGTTTCACCAATTTTGGTACAACTGGGATGTGAAAATGGAAAATTACATTTTTTTACACAAACATGCAGTTCTGGCTCAAAATATTTCATTTTCACAAGGAATGAAGGAGACAAAGCACCCCAAAATCTGTGCCCCAATTTCTCCCGAGTACGGCAATGCCTCACATGTGACCAAAAAATACCAGTTGGGTGCATGGCAGGACTCAGAAGGGAAGGAGTGTTTTTTGGATTTTGCAGCACAGATTTTGGTGGAATGAATGGTGGGTGCTATGTTGCACCAATACAGTGGAACCCCCCCACAAGTCACCCCATTTTGCAAAGTACACCCCTCAGGGAATTCATCTAGGGGTATAGTGTACATTTCAAACCCCCAGGGGTTTCACCAATTTTGATACAACTGGGCAGTGAAAATGAAAAATTACATTTTTTTACACAAAAATGCAGTTCTGGCTCAAAATTTTTCATTTTCACAAGGAATGAAGGAGACAAAGCACCCCAAAGTCTGTGCCCCAATTTCTCCCGAGTACGGCAATGCCTCACATGTGACCAAAAAATACCAGTTGGGCGCATGGCAGGACTCAGAAGGGAAGGAGTGATTTTTGGATTTTGGAGCACAGATTTTGGTGGAATGAATGGTGGGTGCTATGTTGCATTACCAATACAGTAGAACCCCCCCACAAGTGACCCCATTTTGCAAACTACACCCCTCAGGGAATTCATCTAGGGGTATAGTGTACATTTCAAACCCCCAGGGGTTTCACCAATTTTGATACAACTGGGCTGTGAAAATGTAAAAATTTAATTTTTCATTTTCACAGCTCAGTTGTATCAAAATTGGTGAAACCCCTGGGGGTTTGAAATGTACACTATACCCCTTGATGAATTCCCTAAAGGGTGTAGTTTGCAAAATGGGGTCACTTGTGGGGGGGTTCCACTGTATGGGTGCTTCAGGGGTCTTGCTAATGCGACATAGCACCCACCATTCATTCCACCACCAAAAATCACTCCTTCCCTTCTGAGTCCTGCCATGCACCCAACTGGTATTTTTTGGTCACATATGAGGCATTGCCGTACTCGGGAGAAATTGGGGCACAGATTTTGGGGTGCTTTGTCTCCTTCATTCCTTGTGAAAACGAAAAATTTTGAGCCAGTACTGCATTTTTGTGTAAAAAATTAAATTTTTTTACACAAAAATGCAGATCTGGCTCAAAAGTTTTCATTTTCACAAGGAATGAAGGAGACAAAGCACCCCAAAATCTGTGCCCCAATTTCTCCCGAGTACGGCAATGCCTCATATGTGACCAAAAAATACCAGTTGGGTGCATGGCAGGATTTAGAAGGGAAGGAGTGATATTTGGTGGTGTAATGAATGGTGGGGGAGGGGGGCTGGCGCTGCGACTGGTGGGGGGTGGGAGGGGTGCTGGCGCTTCGACTACCGGGTGGGAGGGAGGGGGGGCTGCCGGGTGGGAGGGGGGGGGGCTGGCGATCGGTGGTGATCGGTGCTGTACTTAACAGCACCGATCACCACCGATCAATGTGTTACCGAGCGGCTTAGCCGCCGGTAACACAGAAAACGCTGCAATTGGCTGTTCACATTTGAACAGCCAATCGCAGCGATCGGCGGCGAGGGGGGATGTCTGCTGTCAGGGACAGCAGACATCTCCAAACTGTCACCGCGTCTATAGACGCGGTGACAGTTCAAAGCCAT